>NC_084999.1:33268217-33358217 GCF_963854185.1 Sardina pilchardus | reverse complement strand
AGATGAACACAATGAGGAGAAAAGAAATGGCTGACAGGACACAGAGAAGAAACACACGCGCCAGGGAAGCCTCACCTTGTTGACAAAGCCTGCACAAGCTGGGGAATTGACCAGATTAGCATTTTTATAATGAAGTCCCCCTCCTTCTCTCTCTCTCCCTCTCCCTCTCTCTCACATACACACACACACACAATATCCTGACACAGACATACACACACACACACACACACACACACACAAGCTTCATAGCTTAGCTTATTCAGTGCTCTGCTCCAGTGGTAAGAGGGAGCTGGGCTAGAAGAGAGTGCCCAGAACAATCAGCATTCACATGCAGATGCACTTAATACCTATGAGACACAGAGACTGTGGCACTGGTGGCATCCGCCCACATCCAGTACAGCTCCTTTAGAGCACAGCACAGCGCCTGCATGAGAGCTGCTATCTATATGTCCACTCTTGTCTGCAGACCCTCCCACACAATGATTCAACAACGCAATCCACTAAAAGCTGCAGCTATTTTCTATCTCTTTCAACCATTCCTATCTGCTGCTGTGCGCATGTCCGCATGTTCTCTTTATCAGAGTGCAACAATGTAGAATCAAAACTCCATACTCCATACATGCATACTTCTCCGAGAGCAGGCTCGTGTCTCCGGCGGCCTACACACTAACTTTAGAGGACGCCTCCGGGCTGCTCCGTCAGACGGGGAGACCTGCCTCTCCGAAGCCCCACACCAATCTCATTATCCATTAAGTGGCTGATAGAGTCTATCAATGTCAGGGGCCAGGCATGGGATGGAGAGGAATGAGGCGGCGCTGGCCTGTAATAAAGATAGGCCTGCCTAAGAGGGAGAGCGGCGCGGCGCTGATAGCTTATCTGTTCAGGCTGGCCTGCTGATGTCTATCTCATGAGAGCACATCAACACATGGAGGCTGACCCCTGATGCCTTTATACGGCGAATCCAGGCCGAGCCCACACTCATACACACACCCTCGATGAATTTACGGCCGTGTTCGGTCGGCTTGCATTCGCGAGCGACAACTTCAAAGAGTGGAATCAGCAGCTTTGTTTTTTTGTCTGGTGTGCCTTTCTTACCTGTACCTGTGACCTTGCTATGTCGTGCAACGTGAGAGGTGTCTGGAGCGCGGCGCGGCGCTGCTGATAATTGTATTGTTTCACATTTGGGTTTAGGACATCTGTTATTGTTCCAAAGCTGCCGCGCCGCAGCCATTCCCTGCAGCAGTTCATTATTTTCCATTTGGACTATGAGCAGTCATGAGCGCATTGTCCCGCAGTTCATTTGGGCGCCGGAGCCATTGTGCTTGTCTCTGTGTGGCGTTCCAGCGTGAGTGATAGGCCTGATTATGCGCTGGATGTGATGGTCTCCATAAACAGTGGAAACACGCCTCAAACATGCGGCGCCCGGCGCGCGTCGCCACGGCGACATTAATCATCGGAGCGGCCGAGTTCCCCCGCTCATCCTTTATTGTCCAAAAGTGCACATTCATGCAGAACCCCTCGGCTCGGGACGCCACAGCGCGCTGCAGAGGTGATTTCTGAGAGTCCCCGCCGCAGAGAAGTGAAATGAAACAAGCCACGGGGGAGCCCAAGTTTACATCACCGGGGGCAGACAGATGCAGTTGCTCTTGATTGCCATTGATCTCAGTAGCAGTATACTGCAGAGGCGCCATAGCATTGTAATTTTTAATATAGACCAATTAGAGGAATACAGGTTCTTTTACACAAAGTGAAACTACTAAAGGGTGTACATTTGTCACTTTTGAGTATAAATGAGTTTGCTTTGCGAAAGCACTGGGAGAGTTCATTTCAGAAATACACAGGAGAGATATTCAATTCCTTGTGCTATAGGAAGGGGATATCCCTCAGCGGCCAATCAACAACCCAGCCATGTTTAACATCAAAAACAGTAGCACCACAGCAACCGTTATGGGCAAAACCCTGTCACCACCACTAGAGCAGGCTGTGTGGCCATTCCACTGGGTTTATCCTGCAGGCCCCTTCTTTTAGCAATGTTGCACTGAATGAAGCCCACTACACCTCAAGAAGACTCAACAGTCCAGCCTGACATCCCAGACTCACCCCCGCCACTCTCCTGATGGGTTCTCCTTCAACAAAACAGTCGCTCCTCTGGCCATGGCCATTTGATTTATTTAGATAAACTGCAAGTCTTTTATGTGGGCACCAACAAATACCAACACATTATTTTGGTAACAACAACCAACAACAAAACACCACAAATTCTTTGGTGCTTTGGTTGTTTATGATCTGATCCAATCCATTTAGCATTATATTAAAGTTTAAAGGGCAAGGACTAAGACAAATTGTGCATTAGAGGAAGTTGTGAGGAGATAATATGTGAGTTAAAGATCTGCATGTGGCATGTAGAGTATGTTATGTGTGTGTGTGTGTGTGTGTGTGTGTGTGTGTGTGTGTGTGTGGGCTGTGTTATGTGCACACAACTGCCTGCAGTTATTGCCTATGGCAGCATAGCGCATGTGTGATAGGATGTGTGAATGGCAGAGTGGTTGTGCTGCTCCAGCTGAACATGGCTGCACATCCTGCACTGACAAGTGAGCGTCCTCACCGCACATCCAGCCTGAGAAGTGAGCGTCCTCACCACACATCCAGCCTGAGAAGTGAGCGTCCTCACCACACATCCAGCCTGAGAAGCCCCCGCTGGGCAGCAACATGCTCACACACTCACCTACCTCCAGATGGCACAGGTGACACAGGCTGTCTGCAAACACACACACACACACACACACACACACACACACACACACACACACACACACACACACACACACGCGCGCACACACGCACGCACACACACACACACGCACAGTATACCAAATGTATATGTAATGCAGAAGACTAAAATGGAATAATTTCCTGTGCGTTGACAGCTTTTGATTAATTAGCCCAGACAGACACAGAATGAGCCGCCATTACTCTGCTCCTAATGAGTGACCTGGCTTTTTTTACACGGCTTTGTTTTCGCCTCGCCGTGCCTGTAGTTGTGTTGGAGACAGCTGGAACAGGAGCGGGGCGAGAGGGGGGAAAGCCCAGTGGTGTTGGTGCCATGCCGATAGCTACAATAATAATATGCTAATGCACAAATGTTCAGCTAATTTGTGCCCTCAGATCATGTGTGATTTATTAGGTGTGTGGAGATGAGACAAATAGCCTTCACTGGTGTCTTGCGTGGCACACTGGTGCACAAATCACAATAACAGGTCATTGTTACTGCTATTTATCTGTGGAGGCGTACATGTTAATGTAACAGTAGACAGGGGGGAAGGGGCCAAAAAAGAATTCACCCATTTGGTACTTATACTGCGTCCATATTTCTGGACTTTGTGCTCGACACTGTCTTGGCTGGAAGTGATCTGGCTGACTAATTGTCTAAAATGAATTAATGTGTTTATTAGATATCCTAATTACTGACTAATTAATTGTAATTTACTTGATGGCACTCAGTAAGTGCTCATGTACTGTGCACTGACCTTGTTAGATGATACAGCGTTATTAGGAACATTGTAAGGGAGTGTGATTAAGGGACTGCATGGGCAACCTTGCCCAGGTGCTTGTGTGCTTACAACTGATAGCACATCACGTAAGATCAGTCAGGGAACTTTGGAAGTAGTAGTGCTATTGGAACTGCAGAATTGTCATGTATCATCAAGTGCAATCTGACAGCTATTGGGTAGGCTATAGCTATCTAAATTCATACTGTTTTTGCTTTGAGTTTTTCCAAAAGACAGGTTTTCGTGGTTTAGACATTACGGGGGACAAAAGTTGATTTGGTGTGGCTCAATCATTTCTGCTTTAAATCAATTTGTCACATTTCAAATCGAAACCTATGAGCCACAGTGTGCTTTATGAACTCCTATGGTGCTCTTTCTGTAGAGCTGCAGTTCTGTTTAACGGGACGGTAATGTCCAGAGCGGTGCCACTGACCTGTGGGAGGCATGATGAATGACGAGCAGCCGGCTCCGGTTCAGGGTGGTTCCAGCCGGCTCTCCTTGAACCCCTCGGCGCCCCGTAGGGTGCGGCACAATAGAAAGAGTTGTCACATGATGTTCACACCGTCGGGGACGTGTTGATTTGGGCACACGGGCACCTGCCATTTCTGTCAACCGGGCGAGCAGCAGCTTCGGACACGCTACGCTGGGACGGAGTCGCCCGGCGCCACGGCCTCCCGCCGAGTCCCAGCAGCCAACCTGAGAGCGCCCAGCGCTGACTGGCACACGATGTGAGCGAGGTGTCAGTCTATCAGATGCACCCCCGAGACACTCCCCTCTGTGTGTGAGACGGGCCATCACACCTCCAGCATGTGGGACAAACGCTCAACAACCTGACAAAACACACACTCTCACACACACACACACACACACACACACACACCGCAGAGAGACACACACACAAGCAGCCTTTTCTATATGAGACAACTGAAGAGTCTCTGCAAAATGTCAAATGCAATGACTGTATTTAGGAGCCATCAATGTTCAGTGAGGACAGAGAGAGGAGAATGTGTAATCTGAGGACAGTGATTTGACATTTAAATGGAGTGTATAAGCATCTTGTTCATTGTCCCTCTCACAAGTGAAATGAGACGGCAAACAGTGAGTAGTGGAGTCTGTGTTGGTGGCTGTGTGCTTGTCCATGTGTGATCTGACCGGGCAGAGAGAGAGAGAGAGAGAGAGAGAGAGAGAGAGAGAGAGAGTCGGTCGGCCGGTCCCACAGGGGAGTCGCTCAAGAGCCCTCTCTGTCTCTGTTAGCGCAGCCTCCTGTTTTCAAAGCAGATATGAAATTCTAATCCGTCTCGCGGAGTGTCAGAGCGGCTCCTCTCCCCGGTCACTCCACTGTCACAAAGTGGACACAGCGAGTCAGCGCCCCGAGTCTGCCCGGCGTCTCCTGGGGGTCTGGAGATGACAGCTCGTGTTCCACAGCTCCGTCCCCTGCTCAGAGCACAGAGCCCCCGCAGGCCGCCGAGATGTGTGGCTGTTTACAGCGATGGCACTAGAAGACAAACACCCCCGTCTGTGCCCCCTCTTCGTCACTGGGGGGATTTAAGAAAAGGCGTAGATCTACTAGGCTGGGCTGACAACACTGAAATCAACAGCGGATCAAGAGCGCGTATGGATAGGCTTCTGCCTCATCTCTTGAAACAGACTTGTAGTCTATGGAAATGAAAATGAAAAGACAGGGATTTACTCCAAAGCAATATTTCCACCTGAATAAATGCATTTTCATAGAGCTATTTATGAGAAGAAAGGCTGCGCTAGCAAGGCCTGGGTTGTAATTTATTTTCGCTGCTGATGATTTATAGGGTGGGAGGAGGTCCAGGGAGCATAACTGAGTTTGTAATCAAATGAATGTCATTTTTACTTGAGGTGCTACAAGAGGGCATAAGCACACTCCATGCTGTTTCTTATTCACAACTCAAGATGAACCGTTTCTGCAGGCCCACTGTACAGTAGGACTCTCATGTGGGGTTAGATGCAGGCCTTCAGAGAACTACTCCAGAGACGTGGTCTCAGTGAGGAACGGAGAGAGAGTGAGAGAGTGAGAGAGAAGGAACAGGACGAGGAGGAGGGAGGGAGGACGAGAAGAGATGGAGGGCAGAGAGAAGAGCAGGGAGAGGAAGGAGTGCTCTTTTCACTGAATGAAAAGAATGTCCACCTGCTCCCTCTTTCATATGACCCTCATGCTGCGCTTTCTCTTCAAGTCTCCTTCTGCTCTTTAAGTCCAGACGGAGAGCAATGAGCACATTTCACAAATGAAGTGTGCGCGCGCACACACACACACACACACACACACACACACACACACACACACACACACACACACACACACACACACACACACACACACACACACACACACACACACACACACACACACACACACCTTTAGCTCCTTCAAGCTCATTATGTTGTGAGCAGTGGTGAAGAGCGAACTGTCCATTTTGACTGGAATCAACAGCTCCTTGTTGTTTTCTATTCAGCCCTCTCCTCCTCCGCCTGAAGAGATGTTATTTATTCCTCTTGTGAAAAAGCACTGCACTTTAAAGCTTTTCAAGCCTCAGTTGTTTTTGCCATTCAGGTTAATTCGCCTTGCTTCCAACTGGGGGCCATAATGTTTCTGTCCCACCACAGGTGGAAAATATGAATTGACAGGTGGTCGTCCCTTAGCCATGAGCTCTGCGCTGAGGCTAAGTGGTCTACGCAGCGTGCCTCCCCAACGCGGCCCACCATGTAACCTTCAGAATGACTCCTAATGCATTCAAATGTTGGGCTTAGAAAAAGGACCTTAATCCATCAAGAGCCATAAGATTTGAATTTGGGCACGCCCAGTGTTATTGGCAGCATTGTGCATAATCTGGGCCTGACATCACCAGCGCGCACGTCTGATTGATGCCGTTTCAGCCTCGACGCTCGCCGCCGCGGAAAAGAAAGTTTCCCGGGATTGGCCGTGATACGTGAAATGAGCTGATCGGTATCAGCCGTCTCCGACTCCGCTCCCCCTGACCGGCGGAGCGGCCGTGTTAACGGCAGACGTCTGCATCGGAGAGGACGCCGGGGAGGAATCTCCATGAAGTCACCTTGCAACGATCTGCATCGACGGCCACGGCCTTGATCACTCACGCTGGAGCTAATTATCAGAATTCCAGTCACAGCGGCGCATTAGCCGCGCGCCCGAGAGCCGCTAGGCCTCACCCATATTAATGGGGCAGCCGCACGGCCCACGGCCCAGCACTGGGGAGCGGGTTAAAGCCACCTGATTTCTGTTGATTATGCAAAGCTCTGGGAGGTGACGAGGATTAAGTCTATATGAGTTATGGACGAGTTACAGGCATCATGCATGTTTCACCTGAGGGGTAACAAATCAGATGCGCTGACTGCGGGGAGGTGTTATATTACGCTCCTCGCGCGGGCGCGTCGCAGGCCATGCCAATGTGGGGATAGGATCACAGAGCCCTACATCAATTAGTTTAGGATGATCTAATTCCAACACCTGTTATTCATTTTGTTGTCAGCTGTGTCTATTACCTGCTGTCAGTGGCCTGGGAGAACAACAGTATTCAGTGCAAATGACTGTGTCATTATGAGCAGGCTTGGGAACATTGTTATGTGGAAAAAAAGAGTGACAATGAAGCTACTTGTTATCTCACTGGGAGGAGAAGCAGACAGTAAGCACAGACAATACCATTCCACAATTAGATGGAACTACAAACCTGCCATGTAAAATGACAATGAAGGTGAACACACTTTTATATATTTCATTACAAGGTGAAAATACACATTTCACTCCGAGGAGGACAAAGACTAGGAAATAGGTCAATATAAATAGCCAAATAATGATGCGTTTGCTGTGTCTCCCCTTTGCATTATGGGGCAGCAGGTGGAACAGACCTTATTATGTAGACACAACTGATTCTGCGCTAGCCAATACATGTAGCATTGTAATGGTTTTGTCCATGAAAACATTAGAATTATGTCCATAAAATTATAGGAAAGAGCACATTCTTTTGTTTGTACACAAGACAAAATAGATGATTTATGTTGTGTACTAAATTGACTGTTGTGCTTTTTATTTTGTAAACAAAAGGCTGAGAGTGCTTCTCCTCTTGTGTTTCGCGAGGACAAAAGGCATTACAATGTGGCATTGTTCCGTCAGAAGTGAATGTATTGTGTGCATGAAAAAAGGCTCGGAATGGCTCGGCGCCGTGTGCTGTGAGCATTACCTGCACAGTGCCCTTGACTTCTCCTTCCTCTCTCTACTTTGATTCCTTCAACTCCTGTCAGTCTGGGAGAGCTACTGATAGCAGAGATCGAAGTCTGGAGGTGGCGGCCGATCACACAGCTCAATTGAAGTGCAGGGGATCCTCAGAATCGCGCGCAAACTACTAAGTATCCGAGGCGAGGGACAACAAATTTGGTAGTAGCTGTGGCTCTAGCTGTATGCAAGAAGGCGCTCTACACACTAATGCACTGGACCTGCTGCAGCTCCATAAAGACTGCTGATCGCACACAAATCTGTGTGTGCTGCTGTGGCCTTAACGGTCTGATTTCCAGTCACCGATTCCTAATGTCTGGCCCCTGGGGCTTGATTTTCACTCATCAGTGCATCAGAGGGGAGGCTTGTCCTCCAGGAACCTGCAAACATCTTCATCTGACTGGGAGTCAGTGTTGAGCGGGGCTGATGGGCCTCCAAAGCTGATTTCCCTGAGCATGGGGGTATCAGGTTGTGTGTCACCATCTGCGTGGCAGCGGCGGGCCCCCGAGAGGAGATTGCTCTTTATCTGCCGCTCCTTTTTCAATCTCTGGGGTGGCGGCTTGACAAGCTGGCAGGATGAAAGAGACGCATAATCAGAAGAGAAAGGGGGAGAAATGAGCCGGGGTGGAGGAGGCTCGCCCATGTCTCGCAAGACTGGAGAATTCCCCACAGGCAGCTCAGGCCAATATCAGCCACTTCTGGGGCCCGGATTGCTTTCTCCCGTTCCCCTCCAAAAGCAGAGCCGAGGAAGGGAACGGAACACAACTCGCAGGCTTTTTCCCCTCAGTGGAGGAGGGGGCCGTTTCCACTTGATTTGATAAACTGTGATACAATGGCATTAAAATGACAGGGAAAGGTGAATTGCCCTCAGTCCAAAGGAATCCATTACAGTCCAATGGAGCTGCTTTGTCATTGGAAGCCATTTGAGGACTTGGCAGCGCTGTTGAAGGGGGTGAGTTTGCAACAGGCACAATCCTCTGCCCCCCCGTGCCCCCAGCCAGGGGCCCGTGGATCCAACCCCCCGAGCCCCGGAGAGGGCAAGAGAGGCCTGCTGCCTCCGATTCCGGCCACCTGCTGTTGTTTGGGCAGCCTCGGTCAGCTTATCTCAGTCCGTCCACTCCTCCCGACTTACAGGCACTTTAGGCAGCCTCAGCACCACACACACACACACACACACACACACACACACACACACGCACACACACCACGCTCTGTCAGATTGGCTGGCTCTCGAGAGGCGCGTTCTAACTCAAAGGTTTCCTTATTATCCTGAGATGAAGCGGAAGAGAGCAGCGCAGCTTTCTCCGACACCTTACAGATGTCCAGTGTGTGCTGCAGCCGCCTGATCCCCAGTGGATTAGTCCTCAAATAAGACTTCAGCGTGATCAAAACCACACACCAATAACCACACTGGCACACACACACACACACACACACACACACACACCCCCACACACACACAAATGCACCGAACGCAGCTCCTCTAAATGTGTTGCCGATTCAGTCATTTGGGAGTGAGGAGACATACTGTATGTAGCGCAAGCTGGACAAAGACAGCAGCAAGTCCAGCTCCTTCATTATTACCCCTTATTACCGGCCACTCAATTATTATTGGTATTTTCATCCTCAGTTGAACACGAGAACTCATTAATTTCCAAATCTACAGTACTGCGATGATCATTTGAATGTGTAATTGCAGACAAGAACATCAGAAAAGATTAAATAAAGGCCATTACCACCATGAACACAGCCTTTCAGGAAGACAAGCAACACTCTCCCTTGTCCTTCAGCCTGAAGTGTTGCCTCTTTTTCTTTTTGCAGCGTTAAAACCAAAGAATGCCGAGTGCTTCCCCCTAATGCCTCTCACACACTCATTTCCTGCTTACTTACCCTTCCATTTGGTCCGCCCCCCCTGCGCGATTCAGTCCCGGCGCTGGGCCGTCTCCCGGCCACTCCAGCCGCGCTGAAGAGCTCTCGGTGTCTCTGAAGAGCGCCTCCACCTTCTTAATGTCCTGTAAGAGCCCCGGCCACAATGGAGCGCGCCGGCTGCGTGCCTGCAAATAGAACAGAGGCCGCGAAGGGAGTCTAAAAGAAGAGCAGAGCCCCTCAGGAACAAACAGACCATTCATCGCACGCACTGGAAGCCATTTTACCTGTGAACACTCTCTGCCAAATGGAGAAAAACAAACAGGTGGATGGAGTGGGCCTCGGGAGGAGGAGGAGGAGGGGGGTGGTGGGGATTGCCCAGAGTGTAATGAGGATTCAGTGAGGTCTTGGCATGGGAGAGAGGGTACATCAACTCTAGGATAGTATTGTTTCCCTGCCCTAACTGGGGCAATTATTCGCACCGTTTTTGTGGGAAATCTAGATTTAATTTTGTTGCCGAGTTCCCTATCAGTCCTGAACATGCCGGCGCCCCCCCAAGGTCTGACGGAGCCTGATAAGACCCCTGCTCCCAGCTAAGCCTGATTAGTGCCCCCCACCCGCTCTCACTCTCCCTCTCTCTCTTGCTCTCTCTCTCTTGCTCTCTCTCCCTCTCTCCCTCTCTATCTCTCTCTCTCTCTTTCACACACACACACACACAAACACACACATACACACGCACGCAGACACATCGCCACCACACAAACACACACACGTACACAGACACATCCCCACCTCACACACACACACACACACAGCTTTGTTATGAGAGGTAAATAGAGTCTGGAATGATGGTGTGGGACACAGCTGATATGGTAAACCACAGTGCCATGCAGCCTTTGAGCACACTGCTCTGTGTGAGCTGGAGAGAGAGAGAGAGAGGGAGAGAGAGAGGACGGAGAGAAACACTAGCGTTCTCATCTGAAAGAACAACACGGGGAGCAACTGTTGTCAGGAGGAGTGTGTAATGGAGGCTCCCCTCTCGGCCGTCTGCAGTGCCAGGGCATGCTGTGGGCTGTGAGAGCGGAGTGGCGCGCCGCAGCAACCGGGCTGGGGAAGGAGGGATCATTATGGGATGCGGGGGAGAGGGGGGGGCTCTAATGTATTCCCAGCACCGTTCAGGGGCAGCGGCTCTTAGCATGCGCCACAGGTTCCCTTTGTCCCCAGAGACAGTGATGAATGAGAACTCCTCGCACATAAAGACCTGGGTGTCACAGCCAGCAATCGCCCCCCCCCTCACTCCCCCTCCCCCTGGATCTGCAGCGGGCCGGCTCTCCCCCACCTGGAAAGTCACTCTGAGGAGCTCTAATTAAAACAGGCCCTGCAGGAGCCGCCAGCCAGCCACCTCGGCTATAGAGATGTAAAATCAGGCATGAAGTCTGTTTTTCTGTGTTGCAGTATGCAATATGTTTACGGGTGCTGTGCACAACCAAACAGCAGTAAAGTCAAAGGCAGAACCATAGTATAAGCTAAGAGCTATTTCATGAATTGGAAATGTGATGCAGGTGTGGTGGTGGTTATTAGGACCAGTTGACATGTGTATTCAATGTCTATTCTCACATGGGTATTCTATTATAATCTTTAAAACAATTCAATATTTGTCAAATGTGTGTGGTTGGTTGTTGAAAGGTGTAGCTAATATATAAAAGTGTACTAGCACCAGTGCAACACATCCATATGCTCCAGACACCTCCCACAGCCAAGGCAACTTTTGAAGGCTGCACCATGAAAACCTCCGTGTTCACCTTATTCCGCCAAGCCCATTTCAGAAATGTGTTTTCTTCCGCCTTGTGCTCAATGTTCCGGTTGGCTAGTTCCGGCTAGTTAGCTTCATTGGGATAACACGGCAGATGAGGATGGAGAGGCTAGCTTGGGAGGAAACCAAAAAATATCGTCAGCAGGTGATACAGTATGTGGCGCTGGCCATTCTCAGCACAGTATGCCAATACACAATTGTCATAATATATTCTCATAAAGTACTCTCTTTATTCAAGCCCAATGCATTACCTGATTATTTACTGTCTAAAATGCTAAAACCAAAACACTTACTAGTCTGTGGAGCCATATTACAGAGACCTCTCGCAAATCTTATCTGTATTATAACCATGGTAACTTTGTTTAGAAAGTCATCACAACAACATCCACTCCTAAGTCAGTGTTCTCTTAACTTCAGCTAGGAAAGGTGCATTACAGAGTCACCAAAATTCTAAATAAACGTTCCTAACTTTAAGTTGACCCATAACATATGCCAGATGCCATCTTGATAGAATTCTGCCATCTCAGTGTATGGCAATGGCTGTACGGTGTATGGTTGAAAGATGGTGAACCCTGTTTGGGCATGGAATGAGGTGAATATGGAACATAGTGAGACATGAAGGGCACATATATGTAAGTGCATTTATGTTAGTGGGGCGACTATTTTTCCCTTTAAGGTATGACCGCCTTTGAAAGCAAAAAGAACTGGATCAAGGGTACGTGAGCGCATGAAGTGTGTTGTTATGCTTGTGGTAGATGGTGGGCCTCATGTCCCAACGCCACTAAATGAATCGTCTCTCCACGTGGAGGGGAAACAGCTCCTCTGAGAATGCCACCTACTGTGTCATCATCAATATATCCTCAGCAGGGTCCAAAAGGAATGTAAACATGACTTTCTTTTGAAGCCTCTATGAAAGGTTCACCTTGCAGGATTAGTGATGGTACCACAGGAGAGAAAAGTGATCGCATGTTCCTGTGTGTGTGTGTGTGTGTGTGTGTGTGTGTGTGTGTGTGTGTGTGTAGGCTAAGGCAGGAGAGGAGGGAGATGGTTGGCCTCCAGCATCTCTGCGGGGCCACGGGGAGGGCACAGCTGGGACTGGGCATGGCCGGGTGCCATCTGAGAGGCAGCAGAGGGCACAGGGGTGAGAAACGCCACCTCGTGCATTCGTTCGCCGGTTGGTTCGTCGGAGGCAGATTGGGTTCTCTCCAGCGCCACCTGGCCCCGGCGCCGGCAGCATCCCTGCCACCTAGGCGCCGCGTGTCGAGCGCGAGCTGCTGTTTTCATTAGTCGTCGTTGCCGACGTGGATTGCGCGGAGCGGAGCGGCAGCGCGGCGCCATCAGCGTGTACATTAATAAACCCGCCGCGGGCGCCACATCTGGACTGTGATTACATCTGCCTATTTTCAGCCCAGCTGTCGCTCCATCCCAAAATCTCACGTCTCTCCTGACAGACGCGGCGCTGCAGCAGGAGGAAGTCGGAGCTGATAAATCTGCGGGGAGTGCGCGCTGTCGGTGTCAGTTTGATCAAGAAATATGTTTTGGAGAGCAACTCAAGGGTAAAGGAGGTGCTGGACTGAAGGGATGGCTATCGGAGTGGCGTAAGGTCAGCTTAAGAGACGACAGACATGGAGAAGAATGTCCCCATGGCAGTTTTACTTTCCTTGTTTGTCTCAGCTCTTCCTACGGATGTTATTTACCTTTGATCCACAAACAGAGAGCTCAAGATCAACTGCTCAAAAATAAAGAGCTTTCAGGCATAATCCTCCCTCACTGTTAGGGAAAAATGACACTGACAAAGATAACTGTGAATATAATGAAATAAGCATCCATGCTGACAATAACGATAAAAAGCCTCTCATTGATATCCATCATCTTAATGAATGTGATACCTAAAACTCAATGGGCTCTGTAAGTGTTTCTGTGGTCCACACAATCGCTGTGTATTGCCCACCATGTTAGTGTTGTTATATTATCCAGTGTGGAAGTTGCCATTCATCAGCTCGATGGATATTGAAAACGAAGGTCTGTAAAGTTACTGTAGTAGTTACCACTGGCAGTGTGGACAGGCAGGTGTTCATGAAGGCCTTCATGCTGTTGATTTCTTCAGTAGGGTTTTCAGAGCATGGGGATTCCAACAGCAGAAGGCCAGAGGCAAAACCTACAAAAATCAAGATGGAGGGATCATTATGGGTTGTCTTGAGCTGCCATGTTTTTCCACAGACTATGGGAGGCCACGGATTTTACCCCACAAAGGGTGACGCTGGGTGAAGCGCTTCTATCAAATATCCACACTGACCTCTGTCAAATCCCTGCTCTGGTTGGAAACACTGAAGAGAAGCCTCCGATAGAGCTCCGCTTTCTGCATCACCTCACTAACGTCCCCCTACACACACACACACACACACACACACACACACACACACACACACACACACACACACACACACACACACACACACACACACACACACACACACACACACACACACACACACACACACACACACACACACACACACACACACACACACACACACACACACACACACAGCTACATGGTTTTAAATTATTGCTGGTACTACCACAACCTTCATCACTTCATATTGTTCACCTCTCCTCAGCTTCATGCATCCTTGGAAAAAAAGAAATCAATGTTTTAATACCTGTATGGAATAGAGAGAGATAAGAAACACTTGACATTGTGTATAGCAAAAGATTTAATACAATACATTACATACAGTACAAAAGATTTGTTTTAAAGGTTACGGTGAAAATGTCAAATCCTCACAACTGGATTCCAGTCAGCTGCAGCACGCTGGCGCTAACGCTAACTAGCAGTAATGAAAGGCAGCTGGGCTGCGTCCAGCCCAGATCAGAACACCACACGGACAGTTTGGGGGCCATTCGCTTAGGAGCAATTCCGAAGGAGATAACGCGTTGTTTCAGATGATACGACATGAAAGTGCAGCGCTGACGGCTTTTGGCAGGAAGCTGTTCTCCTCTTCCTCCTGTAGTGCGTATCGCCACTGAATCTTTCAGCGGTACGGAGCACCGGACCATCCAGGCCAGCGCTGACCCCTGGCCACCCCTATCCTGCTTTATCAACCACTTCCACTCACGTCTCTGTCAGAGATATTTATTACTCCATAGCAAACAATTCCACTGGTTTGTATCAGATATCTTTACTGGTGTGTGCCAGACACGTGAGGGCTTTGCTGCAGGCCGTGAGTGTGTGTGTGTATGGGTGTATGAGTATGAGTGTGAGGAGACGCGGACCTGGGACAGAGACATCACAGACACTGGAGCCATGGCTGGCACTGCCTCCCCCCCGCTGGCTCCCAGCAGCTGCCTGTAAAGGGTCATAAAGGATTTGCCACCATCACACAGATGTGGGCTGGAATAAGAAAGCTCTCATTTGAATAAATACCCCAGGAGGGGGGCTTTTAAATAATCAAACATCTATTAAATGTATGGCAAACCATGAAGCAAGCTGAATTCATCTAAATATTTTTGCATTAGGTGACAACCGCCACACTCACAAGTAATTGTGTGTGTGTGTGTGTGTGTGTGTGTGTGTGTGTGTGTGTGTGTGAGCGTGTAATGTGTCTGAGAGACAAAATTAGTTTAAAGGTCAGATGAGATTATACTCTGCTTATGATTGGCTTCGGTGACCAGGCTTTCTATAGTCAATGACAGTATGTATTCCATACTATATGTATATTGTACATAAAAAGTTCTGCAGCATATTCTCCAAGCCCTGACAGCAAGACAAATGGGCACAGAGTGCAGGTGTGTGTGGAGTAATGAGCTTGCTGTGGAGACAGGTGAGCCATATGTGTGAAGCCTCTCCTCTCGTCTGCAGGCTCTCTCCGGGACACGGCCCACTAGTGTGTGCAGCACAACACAGGGCAGCTATTCTAATTAGGAGCAAGGTGGGGTGATTAGGCCTCTACAAGCGCCTCTCAGGGAGGGCTCTGCACCAGGTGGCCCACCAATCACAGCAGGCCGACAGAGGGACACACAGAGACGGACGGACGGACGGATGGATGAACAGACAGGAAGGAGGGAGGGAGGAAAGACGGAAAGACTTTTGATCACATTTTGCACAAAATGAAATCAGACCATATCCCCAGTTTAAAACCCGTCTTCCAGAGTACTTAATTGCCTCCATCACAGCACTTCTCTCACATAAAGCCCCATTATTGGTATAATGGTAATAGTTTAACTGCCTCGCCACTCTTGATTCCACAATGAACACAAAAAAAAGAAAGGAGAGAAAAAAGGAGAGAAAAGACAGAAATGAAGAAAAACGAGCGAAAGAAGGAAAAAGAGCGCTGGAAGAGGAAGACGGAGAGGTTTGAGGTCTCAGTCGCTGGCTTAGTGGGAGCGCTGTTACGGTACAGTCACTTGGAGGGGGAAAGCAGATGCTTGTGTGAGTAATTATTTCCTGTTTGGAGACTGGGAGCTGACACGTTGAATGTACATCACTCTAAATTGGCTCTGTGTAACCCCTGGCTCTGCCCGGGCAGAGCGGGCCAGCGAGGTGCAGCGGAGGGCTTGGCACACTAACGAGCAGCCTGGCCAGGGACACACGGGGCCGCTGGCATCGGCCAGGGCTCGCTCTCCGCTCCTCTCTCTCTCTCTAGCGCTCTCCATCCATCTCTCTATCTATCTATCTCCATCTCTCTCTCCCTCCATCTCCTATTCTCCCTCCCTCCCTCCCCTCGTCTGTGCGCCTATCCCTGTGTTCTCTCTCTCATTCTCTTCCCTCTCGCTCGCCGTGTTCAGTGCTCTTGTAGCAGACACGTGCCCTCCTGTCAGGAAGCGCGCACGCACGCGCACACACACACACACACACACACACACACACACACACACACCCACACACACACACCAGTGAGAGAGCAGTAGAGAGGTCTGGGCTGCATGCGGATCACATGTGGGTCAGAAGTGAGCTGTACCGTCCGGCCCCCAGGATGGACACAACGCGGCAGGCCACACAGTCCGGCCCTGAGTGGATCCCTTAAATCAAACCAATTACGTCCGCAACAAGATTGGTAAGGATTCACTCTGAGGTGTGTGGGTGTGTCTAGCTTGTTCAATATGTTCACTGCTAAATCTCCTCTAACAGATCCTTGAATTGAGTGGGAGGGGGTGCATGGACTGATTAAAAACATTAGACTTTGATGCCGTGGTCATCCTTCAAAATCAATTCTCCACTCATCAATAGGACAACATAATGTTGAGAAACACACCAGGTCTGTAAGAGCCCTTTGGATAAACACTTGAGCTGCTCTCCAGAGGTAGCCACTGACACAATCCACTAAAAACACTTTAAGAGCTCCTCCGATTTAATGCTCCAAGTGTCATTTAATGAGTTTGAGGAAGTGAGTGATTTCTAGTTAATTAAGAGGGAATTAGAGTGGGATGATTCCTCATTAATAGTGCCACCTAAATAACCAGAGAAGATGCATGGAACTCATTTATTGGTGCGATAGTAAAAGCTTCAAGTCCTGCAATGATGTGGCTAAAACACAGGCTAGACTTTGTGCTTGGGGCTATGCTGTGTGTGTAGCTATGGCTGCAATCTGTATTCTGTGAGGGCAAGGTGTCAGCTATAAGATGTTATGATACTTTATGAGTTGAAATGACTTGGCATCGTGTGGCACCTGACATTATTGGCTAGGTGTATTTCTGGTGACATGATGTTTGGAGGCTGCCGTTGCAGGGCACTAATTGGCAATGTTTCACAATGCAGTCTGATGTCCATCTCATGGTCCAGAAATATAACGGCTGCTGTGGGAAGGCAATGCCATTGCTATATTTATTTGGGTATACATGCTGTATGTCCGTTCTCATGAGGGGTTTCAAATAGCTCTTCAAATGCTACTGAATATTATAGTTACATTTAGAAAATAATTGCAAAGTTAAAATCATTGCATATTCATTGGACTCTTTCAGCTCTGGTTCATTCTTGGATAGCCAGACAAATATTATTCCAACAGACTTAGGAAAGTGAATAATCAAATGGCAATATGGTCTAAATGTGGATGGGACAGAGAATAATAAAAGCGGAATATGGTCTAAATGTGGATGGGAAAGAGAATAATCAAATGGGAATATGGTCTAGATGTGGATGGGAAAGAGAATAGTCAAATGGGAATCTGGTCTAAATGTGGATGGGAAAAAGAATAGTCAAATGGGAATCTGGTCTAAATGTGGAGGGGGACATGCAGCAGGTCCACTCCAAGGCCTCGGCTCTCAGGAACGCCAGCACTGTTGGCACTGACCCTGGCCACACTCGGAACCCAAACAGTTGTCTTATGAGAAGCATTCGCTCGTCTCTCAGTACATGTAGCACCCAGTGGTAAACACCATGAGCTATAGGGCTCCGTTTAGCGCCTGACAAGTGTGGAGACTGCTGCCTCCTCTTCTGTGTCTTTTCCTGGAGACCTTTAAGAAGAGCTGTGAAAGAAGAGGAAGTAGCTCGGATCACAGCAGCAGATGTGGGCCCAAACCTGACACAAGTGCCATGCCGCCATCCCCCGTGCCACTCCACACTGGCGGCAGTGACGCGACGCCACACCAGCCTCCCCTCCCCGTCACTCCACAGAAGATCCATCACCAGGGTCTAAGGAGCTCTGATTATGACGTTCATCATCTGTTGAAATGATTTGGATAGCAATATCATAGTCTATGTCAGTCTAACGGATTTTCCTTTGCAGGGTTATAAAGACTCATAAATCTTCCGATACAATTTTGCAACACTCCGGGGAACGTATTGAATGAAAAACTGAAACAGAGATTTTCAGTGCAGTTTTCGATGCAGACATAGAAGACAATTTAGAAGGCAATGATAATGATGAGAGTTCTGTATAAAAGGGGGTAATGGCTCCTATAAACATTTCTAACATTAAGCAGTGGGCTTCCACATACATTAAGTTTGCTTTTTGTGCCGTTCAATCGCAGTTCCTTGTATAATCCCCCTCCACTTTCCTGGGTTAAAATATTCTGGCCGTGTCGTTATGATAAGGAGATGCAGTTTGTCTATGAGACTAACAGTAGGCACAGAGGAGCTGCATATTAAGGAAGCAGGTGGACGTGAGGAACTGTAATGTCTTTGATAAGAGGTGAAGTTCACTCAAGTTCATCGCGGTGAGAGCATATAGTCGCAGCAGCGCTCGGAGCATAGCAATGGACTCCCTTGGCTGCTCCCCACCTATAGACAATCACCCTGCCCCTCAACTGCCATCAAGATTAGAGCCGGAACTAAAATATAATGGCCCTTGGAACGCAACAAGGATTTTCTTTCATTGCATCGCGGCGGTATAAATTGATGGCAACTATCACATGTGAGCCAAAAGCAATCCGGCCAAAGATTAGATCCATATGTCCCCACAGTCAGGTCAGAGTCTGATACAGACCCTCTGTCTCCCTGCTCAGCTGCCAGCAGGGAATGAATGACTGTAATTTCAGAGAAAGAGAGAGAGTTTGATAGAGGAAGAGAGAGAGAGAGAGGGAGAGAGAGGGAGGGAGTTGGGGAGAGAGAAGAGAGAGTGATAGTATGAGCATGCAAAGGGAGAGATGCTGTGAAAGTCCTTGCCTAAATGACACCTCCCCTATTTTAATGGGAACGCTCCCTGTAAAATTCCAGGTGGTTGCGGTCCAGTGAGATATGGGAGTGCGGCTGACAGTGAGTAGTGCCGACTGGCACGGCCGCTCCAGCAGAAAGGGACTGTGAGTAAATGATGGCCGCTCGGTGGGGCGGCGTCCCGGGAGGAATTTGTTTGCTCGCGGCTGATAAAGCTGCCAGTGATGAGAGAGAGGTCTGGCGCCGGCAACGGCATAAATACCTCACCGCGCGCCGCGCCGCGACACAGCAGCGCCACCTCTACCTTGACCTCACCACAGTATCTCACCACGGTAATCTCTCACTTAAGCAGCCAGGCAGGCGTGAAAGGCACGGCGGAGCATATTCGCGTTGAACTCTGCAGCCATGTCATTAAGCGGCAGTCAGTCGCTCCGTCCGCTCAATCATGTTAGCTGCTGCATTAAGTAGGGTAATAAAACGAGTTATCAAAACGCTACAATTGAACTCTAATCCCTTCTGAAAGGCCGGCGGAGACAGAAACGTCGATAGGATGCAAGTGGGAGATGAGCTTGATTACAGTGGAGGACAGTTCACTGTGCCAGCTCCGCCAATTAGCCTCCCCTGCACCCTTCATCACCATCCGCGCAGTCCCCCCAACCGCTCGACCTCAACTCTAATCTAGCAAATAGCCTCGTTTAGATAAAGTTTTCTCTTTAAACGTAGTCCTATTAGTTTGTCAGCCTTAATGGATGGAAAATAAAAAATCTAATCACAATAAGAGTGACCCTTTGAACTGGGCCTTTTCCTTGGAATGGATAAGTAAGCTGGACTCTTCCCCAGCTTCCCCTGTGTTAACGCAGGCCCCCCCTCTGGTCATTCTGGCTGCAGCGAGGAGAATCCAGAACACTGTACTAAACATGAACTTCAGCGCCCTCAAGTGGCTGCCTTCCATCCCTACACTGACCTCAACTGAGGTTGCTGTGATGATATGCAGGGCCGGAGGATTCACTGATGAAGAGGAGGGACGAAGATGAACAATGTGCAGGAGAAGCAACAGAATTGAACACATTTGCCCATTAAACATGCTACAACTACAACTACAACTCTACACTGTAATAATTGTCTGACCTTTCTCTAATAAAACAATGGCTCATCTCACGAGATGGAGAGGCACATTTGCTGATGCTGTAGCGTACTGTAGTAGGTGTACTGGATGTACTTGCCCCTGCAGGAGTCCTGAGTGGGGTTCTGACGTGAGAGGCCTGCCTTTGCCCACTACACAGCCGCCTCTCCTGCTCTCTCCTGCTCTCGCCTGCTCTGCTCTGCTCTGCATACCAAAGCTGCCACTCCTGCCGTCCCGCTCAACTGTAATGAAACATCAGGCTCAATGTCACCAGCTGGGGAGGATCAGCAGATGTCTGAAATTACCTGCATCTCAATGTAAACACTCACAGGTCACTCAGGGTGAACGAATCGCATCTCGCCGCGCCCACCTGCGGAGAGCGGCTTGTCATTCACATGCGGGAGTGCAATTCAATCGGCGGCTGCTATCAGGCTCCTCTAATTTGATTGCTCCCGGCCCGCGGGTTTCATCTCGCCACCTCGTCACCCTGGGCCGCCGCCGAGCGCACTCCCTCCCGCAAATGGGAGCGGTTAGCCAATTGAACACAACAAACCCATCTGTTTTAACACAGTGACAAAAATTGACTTTGGTCCGGGCGTCTTTTGATTGACATGCATTTTCGGGCAATCAGAGTGATTAATGGGCCTCCAGAGACCTCCGTTTGCTGGCATCAGATCTGTCTGCGCTGGTAGAAGGCGACTCGACAGGCTATTACAGTTTGCAAATCTGCAAAATGCTTTTACAATGCATATGTAATGCGGGAGATAAGCTGGGAGTTGATTTTTTTTTAGCTGAAGAAGCATAATAAAATAAATGAAGTTTCAGTGGTGAGCAGTGAGCCTTGGAGAGGCGCACCTAGCAGAGGCTGCTGTAGTCCTCACACGGGCAGCTCTGCAACAACACTCACATAACATCACACCAACTTACCTTAATAATGTGCCTACAACAGCCAGGTAAAAAGGTCAACACTACGCCACTATTGCACATACTGTATATGAATAGTTTAATCTCACTTCAGACGATTCACATCCTTTATTCATGAAGATCAATTCAGGACGAGTGTTGTCAACAGCACAGTAACAGAGAGGAGCCGTTGTGAGCGGACGTCTGATGAAAGAAGGAGGAGATGTTGGTGTGAGGTTGTCAGGAATGATCTCTTTAATGATACTTGTTAAAAGGAGTCGATTGCCATCACTCTCAGTAGTCTGATCCCATCTCATGGGGAGGAGCAGTAACATCTTCATATTACGTACCGTTATTATTATCATTACAGTATATAAAAAAACATGACACAACACAAGCATGGACACAACACTCTTCCCAGGTTCACTTCACCCAATGCTACTCTACTCTACGCACTACATACTAAAGCATCTCTACCAACTCAAACACCCACACATATGCTGTCCACAAGAGGAGACGGACACTACTGTACATCCCCCCTATACATGGAAAAGTGCTCCCACCACTGAAATGAAACACACACACACACACACACACACACACACCTGAAACACCACAAATAGAGTGTGCATGTGTGTGTGTGTGTGTGTGTGTGTGTGTGTGTGTGTGTGTGTGTGTGTGTGTGTGTGTGAATGTGAATGTGCGTGTGTGTGTGTGTGTGTGTGTGTGAGAATGCGAATGTGTGTGTGTGTGTGTGTGTGTGTGTGTGTGTGTGTGTGTGTGAATGTGAATGTGAATGTGTGTGTGTGTGTGTGTGTGTGTGTGTGTGTGTGGGAATGCAAATGTGTGTGTGTGTGTGTGTGTGTGTGTGTGAATGTGAATGTGAATGTGTGTGTGTGTGTGTGGGTGTGTGTGTGCTGTGTAGATGGGGCAGGGAGGCTGACAAGTGCAATGTACTGTTCAGTGGCTCAGTGGGAGCGACTGCAGTAGGAGCAGCCTCCTCTCCCCCGACACACTCCACACACACACACACACACACACACACCGTAGCGCACGAGGCGGAGGATGGACGGAGTGGGGTGGGGTAGGCTGGACGATACAAAATCTAACATGGCAGACAGGTCGCTAAAGGCAGAGAATGAAAATGACAAAACGTTATTGCATCACTCTCAGGGTAACTCCGTTTCTCTATCGATAGGAAATATTTGGCACTGTGTCTACGGCAGCTCTCTCAACAGGCTGGGCTTGTCTCAGGACCTACTCTTTAGTTTGGAAGGAAGCATAAGCAATCTGTAGTCTAACCTCCACCATCAGCCCCACCTCTTTAGGGGAAGCCATCACGTCCTACCCGGGGTCTACCGTACATCACTGCTCATCAGCCAAGACCCTCAACATACAGTAGCATTTCAGCTCCATGCTACAACCGTGTTCAAGTCTTCAACAGTGTTTGTTACATTTGGCTCTTGATGGGGGAATGGTGAACATTGTATGCTCTGGACAACTTCCTGCCCGGCACTTCATATTTACATAAGTGCGTGACGGCCGAGCCACCTCTGAGAGGAAACATGGAGGCTGTGCAGGACGTAAGCGCTGAGGGCTCTCGAACATCCCCTGCCTGAAGAACAGCCAAAAGGCATCTAAAGCTACCCTGTCCATTAAGACTCTTAAGATTAAGTGCTGAGGTACAGTCAAAGGCCAGCCGTCTCCCCAGCCCAGTGGTCAGGGTGTCCAGAGGGCTGGGCTGAGAGGGGAGAGCCCACACTGGGCAGTGCGGTCACCTCCAGCAGGAGGCGCCCTTTCACTCAGTGCAAATCAAATCTACTAAATGAGGTGTGCATCGCTGCACTGGGCTCTGAGGATGGACTGAAATGACGTGGTCACTTTGGGTGCGTTCTGGACAGCGTCCACACGGAGCAGACTCCAGCACTCATCTGCATGCCGCCGCCCAAGCGCTTAATGCTCAACTCGGCTCATTGGTTGAAAGTGACCATCTGAACCACTAGATGGCCTCTGATGGTCGTGTCTCCACACATGCCCCCAGGCACTCCTCCAACACCAGCATGCCCCCATCCTCCTCTAACCACTCTGACCACTCTAACCTCCTCTCATGCCCCCATACTCTCCTACCCACTCTCATCTCCTCTCATGCCCCCATAACCACTCTCATCTCCTCTCATGCTCCCATACTCCTCTCACCACTCTGACCACTCTAAACCTCCTCTCGCTAATGTGTTGTAAACAGAACCATTTTGGCAACTAGTTCCTGAACAGAACTCCAAGGTCATGGAATGATGGGGGACATGGGTGTCTGAGCGGAATTGGTACACACTCTTTGGTCACTAAAATCCTTCAAGGGCTTATTCAAGTCAAGCACCCCTCCACCCCCCCACCCCCCCAACCCCCCTCTCCCTCACCGTTCTGGACTTTTCTAAAGGGAAAGAAACAGCGCTAACTCTAAATGGCAGGGGCAGGGTGGTCAGTGGAAGTGGCCCATGGCTTCTGCTGCCTTGGCTCGCACCATAGGGTCAGGGTCCTGCAACAGCATCACCAGGCCTGCAGACAGAGACAGAGAGACAGAGAGACAGAGAGAGAGAGAGAGAGAGAGAGAGAGAGACATAAAGAGAGAGAGAAAGAAAAAAAGGAGAGAGAGATCAGTTGCTAGTGGATGTCAGATGAATAACCAATTTGTGTTGCTTCATAAAATAACATGAAGTAACTCCAACTTGAGCAATGATGAGTTGTGGAATTTCATAACGTGGGGTTGCACAAATGAGCCACAATATTATGCTGTAATGGACCTCAGACAGATAACACACACACCCACACACACACATATACACACACACACACACACACACACACACACACATACACATATATAAGGATTACTCACCCCTAGTTATGTTTGCCATGTTCATGTGGATGAAGAGGTCCTCTGGAAGATTCCCCAAGAGAAAGCCTATTGGAGGAAAAGTACAGAACAATCACACATTCACACTTGGAAACACGGCTGACAGAGTGGGTGTGACTTCTGTCTCACTGCCTGTCAGCAAAAAGCTAAATTCAACTGCCATATCAACAAGTCCCCTCAGAGGTATGAATGTTCAGTAGCCACTACAGATTGGCTGAGCAGAACATGAGAACATTACTCCCCCACAACAGCACTTCTAGACTTCAGCAGCATTTCATGCAATATCATTCATCCCTGCCTTCTGCATGTGTACTGTACCATGCCACATGTGTTTCAGTTTTTGAAATATGGCAGAAAGAGAGTTTATTCACAATCTAGACAAATCATCAATCAAATGAACCATATTGGCAATGTGTCACTTTGCTGTATAGAGTAAAATCAAAATATACCACCTGTGTGAGCATGTGCGGGCGAGTGTGTGTGTGTGTGTGTGTGTGTGTGTGTGTGTGTGTGTGTGTGAGTGAGTGAGTGAGTGAGTGAGTGAGTGAGTGAGTGAGTGAGTGAGTGAGTGAGAGAGAGAGTGTGTGTGTGTGTGCATGTGTGTACATTGATGCACGTTTATTCAACAACACAGTGCCCTCAAATATGCTCCCTCTTCTCGTCTCACCGATAAACATGGCGGCACTAGCGCGGATATCAGCCCAGTTGCTTTTGAAGAACTGCACGACGGTGTTGTGGTAGAAGTTCAGCATGTTGGGGAAGTCCTGGATCTGCAGGAGGATCAAAAGAGTCATCACAACTTTCATCTGGCTCCCACCGGAGAGTCACACTCACAGGTGATGCAACACCTACTGAACCGCTGAAACAGGAGAATAGCATTTCTGTTTAATTTCTAATGAATTACTGTGTACAAGTCTAACAAGTCAACAAGAACCGGGTGCCCACTTAAAAATGAAGTGGCTGCGTTTACTTAGCGCACTGTGAATACTAACTACGTTTTAGTATTTATTCCCAGACACATATTCATGTGCTGTTGTCGGAGGACATTGCCACATATTTATTGGGCCAAAGGCAGCCGTGGGATGGGCCTGGAAAGTAAATAAGCTGGTGTGCTACTCACTAGGTATTTGGTGAGGTCGTTGACGAACTCGCCGTAGTGCAAGCCTTTGTCCTCGTGCAGGTGCTTCTGGAACATGGTGGTGATCTGCTCGGAGCCCACCAGTGGAGCACACACCCTCATGGAGTACTTACAGGCCTGCCAGCAGACAACAGGACAGCAGCTCAGACACACACACACACACACTCGCTTAACAAGCAGAAAGGCACAAAGGAGCAGCCAGCAGCCTTTTCTAATATGCTTTGGAGAATATAATGGGTTTTCATTTGGACATCTACCAACACAGAGCAGTGGCATTACATTCTGAAGTCAGTCAGTCTAGTGAGGGGGTAGAATGAAATGCAATTGGGATTCAGGATTGTAAATGTGATTGCTTTCTCCTTGTTGACCGTGTGGAAGGGCTCGTGCTTTACCTTGACCACCTGTTGGCTTGGGTCACACAGGTGCAGCAGCATGCTGACCAGCACGTTGTGGATCTGGTCTTTGAAGACGGGCTCTCCCGAGCCAAACTTGGACAGGTTCCCCAGGAGCATGATGGCAGCACAGCGGATCTCATCACTCTCCTGCAGCAGGGAGCACAAGACCAGGGCAAGGGCATGGGTGGACTGAGTGGAGGACGCAGCAATAGACCGCACGCCTGTGCAGGAGTTTCACTGCTGTATTAAACTAATGATGCTTGGGGCATGTAGTATGTAGTATGTATGTAAGTATGTATGTACTAATAAGTATGTAAAGTAAGTATGTAGTAATAAGTTGCACATTTAGTAGCGTGCACAAGTGACAGGATTCAGAGTCCAAAGGCAGGCACTCACGTTCTCCAGGAAGGGCTTGATCTTCATGAAGATGTAGACCACCAGTAGGTGGACGTTCTTCTGGTCCAGGTAGAGCAGCACTTTGGACAGGCCGGACATGGCCTCCAGCGTGATGTGCTTGCCGGGGTCGTCCTTCTCCTCCATCCCAGCACTCATGGCTGCCAACAGCTCCTTGGCATATTTATTCACCTGAGCACACACACAAGACAGCCCACATCAGCTATTAACCAAAACTAGCCAAGCTCAGTCTGACCATCGACAGCAGTCATTATATATGTTGCAGCGGTCATTATGCAATATATGATTCAACAGACCTCCGAACGTTGGGAGGCCTATTCATGTGAATGGAACTTTCTGCAGCACTTTGAAGAGCCATGAAATAATACTTCACACGGTCCCAGAGTGAGCAAAAAGGATGAATGCATTGGAATAGCACTTTTCTATCGGGACACATTTAAAGGTGGTTATGCCGCAGGAAAGCATCTTTTCTGGTTGGCTTTGAAATAAGGTAGGGTTTTCAAATTTTAGCGTTCCCTTTCTTGCCTTTAATGGCTATTGAAAGGACAAATTATAAAAGTGTATCGTTTCTACATCACCCCTGTTAGGAATCTAGACATTCAGCTGGGAGATGCCTAGAGACGCAGACCTATCAGACTGAAGCTAACAATGCATGTACAATTCAACATCCAAGTAGGCTGTAACAATCAGCCTATTTGTTCTTATTGGTTTTCAGAGCATAGCTAGAACATTAATGAAAACCTTTCCAAAAGCATCTAAGAGAATGTTGAACGGGAGCTATAACCTGTGTAGAGACTATATAACCTGTGACTGTGTCTGGGACATTGTGAGGGGGGTTAGGAGAAATGAGCACCTTCTCTGGGGAGCCCACGGCGATGTTGCCCAGGCCGCGCAGTGCCAGCATGCGCACGGTGCAGCAGGGCTCCGAGATGCGCTCCATCATGTTGTTCATCAGCAGGTCCATCATCATCAGCTCCGTCACCACGTGGTGGTTCAGCAGCTACCATACACCACCCACACAGAGACAGTGTCAACAAAGGCAAGAGGCTGAACACTTTGCTCCACCAATGTGCCCTTGAACCAGCTAGGCTAAATAATGCCAAATCTCTAGTGAGTGAGTAAGTATGTGATATCCTGCTGCACATGCATAAGACTAACTGCAGTTGTAGGACACTGGAGGAACTTGTACAGGTGGGAATGAATAGCTGATGTAGAGTTTGGATGCTGGTGTTGAAGGACTAGCACATTTGGTAGAGAAGGGAGCAGTCTAGCTGACTGGGGTCTCACCTCAGCAAAGAAGGCAGTGACGGCGATCCTCTGGCACTCGTAGATGTTGTTGAGGGAGGGACACAAGGCCTCCACGATGGCAGGGAGACGAGGCCCCGCATGCTTGGCCATGGCTCTGCAGGGAGTAGGAGCCAATCACTCACATATACGTATACACACACACACACACAGTACTCCACACACGCCTCAGCAACAGCAGAGTCATTTCTGTGCTACAGAGAAAATCTGTCACACAAGCACTTCACTTATGTGAAATAATAACACCGCGTAAATAGCTTGGCCACAAATCACAAGGGGCCTCTCTGCACAAAATGCAAAACTCCGACCTGCACATTTCCTGCCATACAGCTGAAGCTACACACACACACACACACACACACACATTCACACACATACAGAAAAGTGCATAGTAAAATACCCCAGTGCCCTGAGGGCAAACTCTGGTGATCAGCAGTATTAGGCCAGCTCACCTGGACAGGAGAGTGATGCCCTCTATGTGCTGCTGGGGGTCCTTCATCTTCTCCCAGGCGCCGTCCTGGTCCAGCGGCTTGACCACCTCCTCCAGCTGGGCACGGGCCAGCAGGATCCGCAGCGCCTCCACCGCCACCCTGTGGGCACACACACACACACACACACACACACACACACACACACACCACTCTCTTCAGGACTGTCAATAACCCTCCACCCTCATTTGTCTAAGGCTGGACCCAGACTCTACTAAAGGGCACCAACACAACTGCTTTCAGCTACAGGAAAAGCAATTACTTGGCTGCAAACTCAAATGTGCAAGCCTGCACTCCTTAAAGCAGCACAGGAGCACAATGCATTAAGTGCGTCTCAGATAGATTAGCGACAGCAGACAGTAGTCTTTTATAGCCCCAGTGGCTCACGCAGTCCAAAAGGCTGACCAGCAGTCTGATCTCCCTGCTCCCCCCAGGTGTACTAAACCACCAAAGCCAGGAGACACATGCTCAACATCTTCCATTTTCCTCATTTCACACATTACATTACATTACATTACATTTAGCAGACACTTTTTGTCCAAAGTGACTTACATATGTCAACTACATTACAAGGGATTACATTGTCCCTGGAGCAGCTTGGGGTTAAGTGCCTTGCTCAAGGGCACAACGGTGGAAGCCGGGAATTGAACTGACAACTTTCAGGCTACTGGACGCCAGCCCAGCTCCTTAACCACTACACTTCCACCGCCCCACATCAACACCCAGTTTTATCCCTATGCATACGTTATCTGTGAGGAGCACCGTTTCTGAGCCAGGGTTCCAACAGTGTTCTATCACTAGCACACAGTGCAGTGCTAACCCCTCAGGGTCCCAGAGCCCTTGGCGCTGCACTCACCCGCAGACGTCGAAGGCGGCGGCGGCGCTCTTGGAGGGGCCCTTCCTGTCGGGGCCGATGCTGTTGCTGTTGATGTCCTTGGGCAGCTGCACGGCCACGCTGGAGCCCACGCGCAGCAGCAGCGCGCTGAACAGCGCCGGGAACAGCGACGCCACCGCCTCCACCGTCTGACCGTTCAGCATCAGCTCCCGCAGCGCGCACGTCATCTGGACACACACACACACACACACACACGTGCACACACGTGCACACACACACACACGTGCACACACAAACAGATAAAGCATGTCAAAACACACACAAACACAGACACACACCCATGGATGTGAACAGCATGTGGAGACACATTAGAGGTCATGATTGATCGCGGAGTCTCTGAAGCGGCTGCACTCACGGCTAGCGGCTGGCTGGTGGCTACTTTGGTGAGGCCGGGCCTCATCATGGACTCCTTCTTGTCCACGTACGGCGCCATCGTGTTCAGCTTCTCGATCATCATCTCCATGATCCGCGAGGCGATGCTGCTGTCCGCCCCGAGGGCGATCCACATCTCACAGCTCCAGCTGGACAGAGGGAAAGAACGCGCTTAGAACACGACACCTCATAAAGCACGATCCCCATCTTGAGGATCTTGACCTCATTCTGGAGAAGTCTTTCAGAATGATTCCATAACTGGCACGCAAGCATGTCCCTCTGAAGTCTGGCTCAGTTATGAGCTGACAGCCACTTGTCGGTGTGTGTAGAGGTTCCTGACACACTCAGGCTTGGCAGGGGCAGCGCTCACCTGTCGAAGGGCAGTGGGTAGGAGATGAGCGTGCTGACCACGGTCTGCAGGTGCTGCGTGGCGAGGATGAGGATGGACTGGGCCACGGCCACCTTCACCTGATCCTCGGAGATCACCTGCAGCCTCATGTGAAGCACCTCCAGGACCTCGGGAACCTACCGCACACACACAGAGACAACTCAAGCACATCAGCACTGGATCTGGGAGAGTGTCCATTCAACTGTATAAGAGTGGGGAGCACTAAAGCTATGGCAGTGGTGTAGTGTGATGTGATATGCAGGAATACGCAGTACGTATATCCACTTAAAAAGCACCATCATCTCAGTATAGCCACTTAAAATAGGCAAGGATAAGTATTGACATTTGGGGTTGATCACAGTCTACCCACTACAGCTAACTACTACATCACAGTATACCCACTACAGCTAACTAGACCACACCACTGAGCAATGGTGTTCTGAAAAAGATCTGTGGAACAGCGGGGAGAGAGAGGGTGTAGAACGCGAGTAGAGAGTTCTCGCAGTGCTGGTGTACCAGGTCCTGCAGGCTGGCCCCTCGGTTCTTCATCAGGGTGTTGAGGATGACGCTGGAGGCCCTGGAGCAGTTGGACTGGGAGTCCACCAGGCCCTCAAACAGCATGAAGAGCAGCGTGCTCAGCTGCTGCTGCGGCAGGCGCTTACTGATGATCTAACACACACACAGGAGAGAGCACAGGCGCTTACTGATGATCTAACACACACACAGGGAGAGAGCACAGGCGCTTACTGATGATCTAACACACACAGGGAGAGAGCACAGGCGCTTACTGATGATCTAACACACACACAGGAGAGAGCACAGGCGCTTACTGATGATCTAACACACACACAGGCGAAAGCACTTGCGCCTACTGATGATCTAACAAAGGAGAGAGCACAGACACTTCCTGATGATCTAACACGAGACAAGAAGAGAGACTTCTACACTAATTGCTAATTCAATCCAAAGTACAAGACAGGAGAGTGTAATCTCAATCCCATCTGCAGTGCTAACTGCTGAGTTCAGAGAGAGATGATTAATGTGTGATTAATGCTTGTTACCCCCCAATCTTAATTCGTCCATTCATCACAGTGCTAGTAGAGCATAGACTGTGATCTCAGTGGACCGGCGTGAGCCAGAGTCCTTTCTCACCTTGGTGAGCTCGGAGCAGGTTTTATAGAGAACGGAGTGGTCAGGGTTGTCCAGTCGCTCCCGCAGGCTGATCAGGCCCTCCACTGAATCATCCCGGTAGTCCAGGGAGAACCCTGCGGAGAGGAAAAACAACACGCACTCTTCATCACAGGCAGGAGCGAGGGAGGGAGGGAGGGAGCTGGGAGACTTGGCTGGGACGAGGCCCTTCGCAGTAACATTAAATAGGAACGTCAACCAGAGACCCGGGGGCCGAGAGGTAAGACGAGACTTCTCGCTGAGGAAGTGGCGCGTTCCAGATCCACCGAGAAATGTCAGAGGGTTTAACGGCGATCACCAGGATAACAATACCGCTTTTTTTTACGGCGTGTGGAGCGCGGGGCTGCCAAAAGGCTGACAGCTCTATGACAGTGCTATTGCGCAGGCGGTGTGGGTGGAGGTGTGGGAGGAGGTGTCTGGCGGCGCGCCTCACCCTCGTAGCGCAGCTGGATGTGCAGCAGGGTGTAGATGCAGTCCACGGCCGCCCGGCGCACCAGAGACACCGGGTCAGTGCAGCGCGGGGCCAGCCGGCCCAGCAGAGCGCCCAGGTTGTGGAACGTCACCATGTTCTAGAGGAGCAGAACCCGTACACACAAGGCTAGAGATAGACCCTTTGTGACATCTTAAAGCACATGCACCACATACAGTACACACCTACAGACTCATGCTATGTGATGATAGCAAATACTGTGAAGTAAGTTCAGACACAAGCTAATACAGTTTATGTAGGCAATGGCATGAAAATGACATTAGATATGCTTTATGAGATGGGGCATATTAAGATACTAAAACAAGACATAACCTCTCTATCTTACCTTCACACTGAGACTATCCAAGTAGAACTGCAGGACCTCCAGCGTGGTCAGGATCGCCCTCTCTCGCTCGTGGTCCTGCCCGGAACTCAACCATCCCTCTATGTGCTGAACATACCAACACAACCCATACAGGGGTGGAGTAGGGAGGTCAAACACCAGGGGAAAGTCATGTAATAGTAATGTACAGTACAGACAGCGGAGTGCTCCATACCTTGAAGACGGTCTGAAGTCCATCTGGACTCAGGTCACGCGCCAGCACGCTGCGCAGCAGGTCACTCAGCGCTTTGAACGTCTCCGAGTACAAGACCTGCAAGACAAACCTGAGGTTGGACGGCGCGGCGAGGCGCCAGAGCAATAGTGCTTTTGCACAGCCTGCTTTCCCAGCTGTCCATAAAAAGAGTTCATTGTGATCCAATATCAACAGAAAACATTTTTATCTCCACTCTCTCCTCTCACACGTTCACAGGCCAGAATTAATCAGGGTAATGTGAGGAGCTGCGGCTGCCAGAGCTGCCATGCGCGTGGTGATTGGGAGCTAAGCAGCGCACAGCGGGGAGTGGACGACGACGAGCCCGACTCAGTGCTGCGGCTTATGGAGCGTCGGGAATCCACTCCGCAACTTCAAAAGGCACAGCAGTGGAGACCAGCTCTCGTCAACACACACACACACACACACACACACACACACACACACACACACACACACACACACACACACACACACACACACACACACACACACACACACACACACACACACACACACACACACACACACACACACACAGATTTGTAGCAGCGGGAAAAACAGCAGAGCCGAGGATTCTACACACACTCTGATGTAGCCATCTCAAAGACACAAACCAGTGTCTTAACAGCGTCCTGTTTATCACTATAGTGTTCAGTAAGAACTGAGCCCTTAGCCGTAGCACTGCTGAACTCAATGCAGAGTGAAGGCCATTATAGTAGCCACAGTGTCTGACCTCCCGCTGCTGAGGGTCCAGGACCTCGTCATCTTTGCCCTTGTCCGGCGCGTCCACCGCAGGCAGGCAGTACACGCTGCTCACGCAGGTCCGCAGCAGCTCAAAGTTCTCGTTCTCCGTCAGCGCAGGGTCCAGGTTACTGACCGCCGCGTCAAGGACCAACCAGGTAACAACAGAACAACATCATGGCAACAAGACAGACACACAATGGCCTAGAGTTAAATGGGGCCAAAACACACTCGGTTCAAACGTCCTTCACGCCTGAACATCAACCCTTTCTGTCCCCTAGGAGTTGACCGGTCTGGTGAGGGGTTAAAGGATACACCAGGTTGGCACACGTGGTCATGACGAGGTGGCGCACAGGTGTCCTCATCGCTTCTGTGGGCTCTGCTTTGATAAAGTCCTGCAATGACAGTTCAACACGCTTGGGTATCAGTGCCAGTGGAATGTTGCATCTCAATTTTAACAGATGGTAACGATGACAATAATCAATGCTGCATCTCAATTTTAACAGATGATAACGATGACAATAAGCAATGCTGCAGGATCAGCACTGGTACTGATAATAACCTTATGATACAATAGCAATTTGCATAAGAATCGACAAACAAGCTGCTATGTTGCTACTCATGGGTTTCATCAGGTCCCTCTCCACAGGTGGGTTAATCAAGCACCATACAGTCTGCATTCATAATCTAGGGGCTTGATTTTGTACACCTGTGGAAAGGGAGTAATACTGCGTTCATGCAGCTCGGAACCTCGGAAATTTCTGACCTCCGATAGCGGAAAAATGACATGAACGCTAGGTCGGGTTGGATTTTTTGCTCGGAGACTCGTGCGGAAGTTTTGTGCCCCGAGGTGTCCGACTTGACGTCACTATCCTATTCTCCAACCACGACGGCCTCCCTTGCAACAACACAAGATGTGAATTTCACTGTCCTTACGAATAGGCAGGGTAATTTGTCACTAAATTAACAACATAGACGGAGACACTCGCCCAAGACATTTTCCTTCTTGCTCAACCATAATAAGCAGTTGTAATAACGTATTTATGCGTTTCCTGTATTTATTTTCCGAACTGATCTCATGAACACACTTTTTTCGGAGGTCGGGACTTTTTAAAGGCGGGCCTCCGAGGTTCAAAACCGCATGAACGCAGTATAAGGGACCTGATGAAACCCATGAACTGAAGTTAGATAAACAGTGTTTGAGTTGATTACAGAGTAGATTGATGGACAGCTGAGTGACTGTGGTGTGATGGGGTGTTGAGGTGTGTGGGGATCACACTGGACACTGACTGACCATCATCACTCCCAACAGCTCCTGCTTGCGTGCGAACAGGTAGCTCTGTCGACGCACACACGCGCTGATGGCCTTGGCTATGAGACCCACACTCTGGATCAGACTCATCTTCATGGTCATGTCCTGCACAGGAGTGGAGCGGAAAACACACACACACACACACACACACACACACGCACGCATACACACACACACACACACACACACACACACACACACACACTAAGACTGTGGAAATGTTACAGAGACTAAGAATAGCCCAAAGAGAAACCCATTCCAGACAGAGCAGAGTGCAAGGTTGGCCCAAGTGTACTACATTTAAAAAATCATTAAAGTCCGATTACACATCACACACGAGTTACAGCATGCCCACTGAGCCGTACACACCTTAAATGAGCTTATTTTAAACCAGCATCGCATATAAACAGATTAGAAAAACAGGCATCACAATCTGCATGGCGGGTTGTGATTGGGTGAGAGGCAGGCCAAGAGGAAGTTGAGAAGATCCCTGCAATCAAGAGGGAGCTCACACCGTGCCAAGTGTAATTGCATGAATCAGATAGGACGAGTATCTGAAACCCAGTATGGAGGAAAAAAGACTCTCGAGCTCAGAGCACATCGTTGCACAGTGATTAGTGAAAAAGAAAAAGACGGTTGCGTTAGTGAGCGGGACCTGGGCGAAAAGCCCCTAACTTTCTGAACTTCTGAGAGGACGAGAAAATTAGAAGAAAAAAAAGAAACTCTGGCAGACAACGACGTGTTTGTGTGGAACACAGAGCGCCACTGGATGGAGCCCAAACCAGCGGCTTAACAGCTCATCACCAAATGCTCACTCCACCACGCCAGTCATTAGCGCCTAATGACGCCCCATTGGAGCCCCCATGCCAATTAGCAGCGGTCTAAATCAGCTCGCTAGTTTGTTCTAGAGGTTCAGAAAGTTGGGTCCGCGGGCCAGTGCCCCAGACAGTGAATGGCATTAGTGAGAGTCTGGCTGAGGAAGAGGAAGAGGAGGAGGAGGAGGAGGAGGAAGATGGGGGTGGGGGGAGGGAGAGGGGGCAGAGGGCTTCTCCTCCTGTGGGGTTTCCTCTCACGGTACCTTGGTCTCTACTTTAATCCCCAGAACCTGCACAACATAAAATTAAGAAGGAGTTTAAGGCACTGTTGAACAAAAACAGCAAATACCACTGACCAGTTGTTAATACCAGTGTTAGTGGTGGTTAGTAGGCCAGCAATTCAGTCACAATGATGTTTACTTGCATGGTATATGAATACTTTGAAATTGAAACCAATTCATAAAATCAAATTGACAAATTGACAAAGATCCCAGTTTCCTTTTCAAAGGAGCATCTGAAAGATTGCAAGTGGAGTGCATCTGCCAGTCTGCAGCCAAGTGAGTGTTTAGCATACGTTTAGTTCTGGAGCATACATTTAGTTCTGGAGCATACGTTTAGTTCTAGAGCATACGTTTAGTTCTAGAGCATATGTTTAGTTCTGGAGCATGTTTAGTTCTAGAGCACACACACATGAATTCATTCCTTTTACTGCAGCATGATGTGTGAAACTATGCTGTGGGGCACCGATGAGGGCATCACATACAGTAGACCAGAGAAGAGGCAAGACTACATTCAATAAGGAGACCCAAGAGAGTAGCAGCTTCACTAGCAGTGTGCCATGCAGCTCAGTGCTCCACTGACTGGCTCCACTCAAGGCCTCTGCACACACGAGCGCGGTCCACTCCGCTTCCCATCTTTAATTCCACTCCACTCCATTTTTCAATACAGCCCTGCACATCAACATTGTACTCTGCTGTCGCCATCTTGTCTATTACCATTCGGTTCTAGTTTTGTAAATCCATTTGTTTATTGTGTATGCTTCTCCGTTACAAATATCGGTGCTGGTGTGCGCGAGCAGTTGATGGAAAGTGCCGGCACACTTCTGTCGACGCCTACATGCGGAACGCTTTAGGCAGGTGTGAAACTTGCCGAATGGAAAACAAATAGCTTGACCCCAAAATAGTCAGTGCTATCTGGCTAAAGCTAATTGTTGTTGGAGCTCAACACCAACAGCCCTGCGGTGCAGGAATCAATTCAACCACTAACTGTTATTAGTTAACTCTCATGTCACATGCCCAAAGCTGGCCCCGAGCTCTCGATTCATATTTGTGTGAAACTGAGAAGCTCCAAGCAGATGTGAGGACACAGTCGTCAATCTGAGCTGAGCCCTGCAAGAAGTTCAGGTTTAGAGGCCACTGCCAGGAGCATGATTGTAACAATGAAAACCACAGCCAACAGTTTTCCATGACCACAGGCACACAAACACACACACGCACACATACAAGCACACACACGCGCACAGACACACACACACACACACACACACACACACACAGCTATGCTTAGAGAGGTCAGAAAATGAGACGGGAGCGCGTCAGTCTAAGTCAGCGAAAGTTCATCGTCAAAAATGGAAAACAAAGAATTCAATGACCTTTCAAGGCTTATGCCACACTCATTAGAGAGTCTGTCCAAAAAAGCTTTTTACTGGAGACATTGTGTCACTCTGGCATGACTGTGTAGTCTTGCCAATCTGCCAATCTGCCTTGTGGCCTGCCGGTGGTGGTCTACTGGTAAGGGGTTAAACGGGCACAGGCGGACCGCTGGGGGAACTATGCCACACGTGTCGCCCGCGGACCGCTCCGTCAGGGCCGCGCCGAGTGTCGTGAGCCCCTGTGACGTGAGGTCATCCCCCGCGGACGCCAGCTCTCAGACTCGGCCTGTGCCCGTCGCTCCGGGCGGGCAGTGGAAAAGGCAGCGGCTCGCCGCCCAACGGGCTCAGCCACAACTATCTGGACGGCGCTCACCGACCATTAGGAAACTATTACGGCTCACGGCGCAAAAGCACAGCGCTCCGCGGTGGTCAGGGGGAGGGGGGGGGGAGTGTTTGGGGTCCCCTCCCAGAGACTGTTTGTGTCAGGCTCAATAAACAAGCCGTCTCTCGCTAGAATGGCAGATTTAATGGAGTGTGATCGCACTGTTTAGAAATACTTGCTATGGCTAATTAAGCCGTGGCATGGAGAGAGGGGACCTGGGCCCTCAGAGAGGCCACCCCCAGTGCTGTGGGGGCCAGGCAGCCGGCTGTACCTTAGTGTTGAAGTGCTTGCTGATGCTCTTGAGGATCTGGCCGTCGATGTGGCCGAGGATCTGGTCCTCGGGGGCGTTCAGGGCCACGTAGCCGTAGCACAGGATCAGGGTGCTCTTCATCTTCTCCGTGTCCACCTCGTTCTTGTCCTGCAACGCCACAACAACCCCAACGGTCAGTCCCGGGCTGATCTAATTACAAATGATCAACTTACCAAGCAGGAATGTCCGCTAATGCCTCGGTGTTTTCAACAGTCTAAAAAGGACTTCTACATCTCTCATCAACAACAACTCCCAGAGAGAAGAAAATACGATGCTATCTGTTAAAGCAAAATGAATTGGGGGAAAAACAGACAAGTGTTTGTATCTCTGCTTATTTGTTCCTTGTCAGTATATTGGGCAAATCAATGTGTTGCGTACTTTGAGCAGACCGAAGATCCCTGAGGATTTTTTGAAGGCATCAGATTTCCCGAACTCGTCCAGCTTCGCCAGAGTGGCATCAAGATGGTTGCTGGCACAAAGCCCGACTCCCATTGCAACTCCCTGTGAGAGCAATTACAACATAATACAGGACCTCAGAAGTCAGCCTGGGCCTCCAATAACAACCACACGCTCATTACTCATGCGGCCCTGAGAAAGGTGATTACGCTCAATTCTGATAAAGCTGCGCTCAAACTAGGGATTAACTTGAGACGTACAGTAAATGATAGCTCTGAAAAACGGTCAAGGCTTTCGTTTGAAAGATTCACTGGAAACGAAGTGTACTCGCTGTCACAAGACATCTTGAGCAACATCAGAAAGCCAGGAAGCACATCAGAAGCGAGATGCCACTCAGAGATACAGTAGCTTGTGCTGACAGGAAACTGCTCTGTATGCCATATACAGCAGACGGACACTGACAGACATCAGCTTCATATGCAGCCTGGCTGCAGCGTTGTCCAGAGGTACACTACCCAGTAGGCAGTACAGGGGAGTACAGTGAGGGCTCGTGCTATACTGTACGTACCTCTCTCTCAATGGCGTCATGGTGACGCACGCTGACGAGCACCTCCTGCAGCTGCTTCTTGACCAGCTCTCTGTTGTAGCACTGCTGAAGGGTCACCCCTATGAACCTGTACAGGAAACTCTGCACACACACAGCACCATCACCACCAGGACAACACTCACCTCGTCTCCATTAACTACTTCACTCTATACATACAGTATATACAATACAAGGAATGAAGAATTTCTGTGAAATTGTGTGTGTGTGTGTGTGTGTGTGTGTGTGTGTGGTGAGTTATGAAAGGGATCACACCGTGTAAAACAGTCTTCAGCTGTGTAGACACTGACAGAGTAAAGTGATGGTCCTAGCACACACTCCATTATGGCAGTACACAACACCCCCCAGTGAACTGACCTTCTCCTCCAGGGAGTGGTTGTAGGTAGACAGATAACGCGTCGCTTCAGTGGCCAGCTGACAGCTCCACTTGTCATCAGCTATGGCCACCAGAGTTTTGGACAAGAGCTGGAGGCAAAACAGTCAAGTCTATGTTCAGAATGATCACATACTTAAATGCAAACTAAAACGGTCACCAGTCCCTCTCTAGCCTTACCTGTATGACACAGAAAAGTGCCAGCTCTTACAATTTAACACAATTTAACACAATTTAACGCAAGATTGGCAAAGACGTGGTGATAGTAGAGAGCTCAGGAATACATCTGGAATATCAACTGCACCAGCCTACCTGCAGTATCCCATCTTCCCAGTTGTACTTGTCTATAGTGTCAGACGAGGATTCTGTGAAAGACCGAGACAACATGAACACACACAGCCTGATAAATTGATCATACAGATCACAAACTGAGAATAAGTAGCAGCAGCATAAAAGCACTTTGTGTGGTCCACCACAGCATAAAAGTCAACAAGACTCCGAACAAGCGATTACATTGGGTGGAATGTTAGGGGGCAAGATGCACACTTTCACAAGGGGATTAGAACGCAGCCAAAAAGTGAGATAAGTTTTTCCTCTTAAGAAATATTCTGTGGTGGACTTGTAAAATGCCGTTTCTTATAACATCCCATTAGTAGAGGTGTTGTGGTTGAGAAAAAAAAGGGCCCCATTCATTTACCACAAATCCATTTTTTATGACAAGCCCAGCAATACCTCCAAACTATGAACCTTCATGAAATAAATCCCACGTGAAAAAAGAAAAGCTTGGCGAGCCGGTATTGGGGTGAATGGCAGAATGAGTGGCCCATAAAAGCTGGGTTCACACTGGACTGTGCCCAGTCGGCCTCGCCGCAGAAGTGGGAGCGGGCGGGCGGGCGCGCGGCACGGGGCCGCAGGTGACCCGGGCGTCCAGAGGAGACTCACCGTCCAGCTGGGCCAGGAGCGGGGGGATGGCCTTGTCCCACAGCTGCTCGGCGTTGGGGTGGATGTTGGGCGAGAGCACGTTCAGCAGGCTCAGGGACGGGGCGCCGTGGCCACGGGAGCGGAGCGGGAAGGCAGCGTTCACCTGGGGACAGGGCACACCCAACCAGCGGTCACTCACAAACCAAAGCAGCAGCAACAGTTTGAGATGCAGCACCACTGGAAAACAAGGCACAATTCATCCCACAAAGTGACGTCAAATATACTGTAGCATGCTGCTTTGTGAGCATATAATCTAACAATGTCAGGTTTGTTGTTTTGAACATTTCCTGCGCTTACACAGAGGAGGGAACCAGAGAGAGAAACGGAGCCTCTACTCAGTAGAACTGAGGACAGAACTCTGGCTCAACGCCAGCGCTTACGGGACACAGCAGCACTGTCTGCTCAAATACAGAATAGAGTATGTTTGTGTGTGTGCGTCTGTGTGTGTGTGTGTGTGTAACACTCATGTCCCCATGCAGGACTGTTCAGGTGGGTGTGTGGCGAGGTGTGCTGGCGGCCTTACCAGGAGCCGGGTCATCAGGACGTATGGCGAGGGCAGGTGGGTGCCTGTGGGAGGAGACAGAGCAGGGGGGCAAACTCAGGCCAGCGCTCTCCCGGGACACACCAATCTCCCAGCATTACAATTAACGAGTAAATGATTACCCACTACACGCCGCTCGCACACGGCCCGCGCTTAATCATCGTCTCCCCCCCCAAAGAAACGATTATGGCACACAGTTCAGGACCCCGCGCACATTATTTCGGTGATAAATATGGCTTTTCATTCGACTAATTAAAAGCAGACACGTCTGGCCCGCCGCGCGGGGCTATAATGAAAACAAAATGTCTGCGGCGGGCGGGCGGCGAGGCCCTTCCAGCGGCCGGGTGGAAAAAGAGAGCGCCTGGCCACGCGGAGAAGAGCTGACGTGTCGAGACTGCGGAGCGCACACGCGCGCGCTCGGCCTGTTTACGCTTCACACCCCCGACACCGGGCAGGGGCCTTGGCCCGCCGCCCGCACCAGTGGAAAAGCCCTCGTCACGGCAACGCGCGGCTCATTATGACATCACCGGCGCGGCTACCTGGGGCGCTGAAGTCGATGGTGAAGTTGGGATCCTGGGCGGCTCGCTTCTTATTGGCTAGCAGGATCAGGCTCTTGCAGAGGGGCGTGGTGGCGTTGGAATACAGTCCCGGAGTCAAGTAGCCAATCAGCATTGGCCATAACACCTACGGAGACCCATAAAAAGACAATAAAATGGCAAAGGTTAATCATCTGGAAATAAGTAGTTTTTGTGAACAAATTAAATTACAAACTCTGCGTTCTCACCATACGGGAGTGCACGAGGAGCAGAATTTACGAGGGTTTTATCTAAAAGTTTATCTCATCTCCTTGACAAAAAGCATCCAATAGCACACCCTATAAAATGAACGGCTACCATCATTCTCTGGTGGAGAGAGTGCAACAAACATGGGAGATTTCAGCAGCTTGTAAAACGTGTGCGGAGACGTCTTGGCAGCGGCGGCGCGGTATGTGTTGGTGTTGGGAGCGCGGCTGGAAAAAGGGCTCATATCTCCTGACTGCTGCTGTACTTGGCCGGCGGGCCGCGGTGCTGTGTGCCCAGGGCTTCCTGAGCTCATCCATTACGCCGTGAGCGAGCGAGCGAGCGCGCGAGAGAGAGAGCGCTGATGGAGCGCTAAAGCCCGCGCGCCGGAGCGGTGGGAAAGCCGAGCCCACGTCCTCCCCCGCGCGGCGCGACGGGAGGCTGACCCCACAGGGGGGGGACAGACGAGGACATCTAGCCGCGGCGGCTGATTTACGGCGGAGCCGTCTTCAGATGCTGCTTGTGCTCACGCTCCTCAGAGTGAAGGCGGCGATCTCAGGGGTGCCGTGTAAAAGCACACGCTCTCGTACAGCAGCGTCAGCCACTTCAGATAGATTGGCAGGGAGGAGAGTCACATGCAAATGTGCCAGTTCCATTCGTTTTGCATGTCCAAGCACATTCACTTGGTGGCTTAGGCCCATACAGGCCTACCACACCTCACCTCTGCACTGCTCACACAAGTCGTGAAAATGTCCATTTAGACATTGGCTATGATCTGTGAATTTAGGGGTTATGGATCTATTGCTCAATCAGAAGAGCTACAGACACTTCTAGCACTCTTGAAGCTGGAGCTTGGGAACAGGAGTGTGTAGAGAGGAGGACTCACGTCAGTCAGCCGCCCCACTGTGGTGGTGAACAGGTGCAGGGTGTTGTCACACATGCTCCGCAGGGCCTCATTGGTCACCTCCTCAGGGTCGGCGGGACGCTGCCCACGCTGCAGAGTGAAGGGAGGTCAGAGGTCACACATACTGGAACACATTCCTGATTACAGCTGGAGCGGTCACGGGAGAGGAGGAGGAGACTCACGTAGTACGTGTCGGGGAGAGCGCAGTGCTGGACGATGAAGCGCACGAGCAGATCTCCTCCGTCCAGCTCCAGGTAGCCGTGGTGAGCCATGGCGCTGATCACCTGGACAACCATTTTCTTCACCTGAGAGGACACACACACACACACACACACACACACACACAGAGTTGAACTTTCTCATGTCCTGAGAGACATACTGTACATGCAGAACCAACACGTGTACACATCTTAATTTATTAAACATAAAGTATTTAGCCATCAAATCACAAATGGTCTTCACAATTGTGTTCACCCACATCACATTAGACTCTGCATGATGTGAACTAGAGGAAGCTGCTCAGAAAAGAAAAGGTCTTCAATGACACAAATGAGAATACCTAATTCCTTAGTCATGAAAAGCAGAAAGGTTAACAGGCAGCTGCTGCTGGACGACTAGGACAAATACAACCATTAATGTCCAGCAGAAGTGTGGCTAAACTGATGTAAGACGGAGTGTAAAAGTGGACCTGGACTTGGATTACCTTATTGCTGTGGTCTGCCAGGGGCTGGCGGATGCTGGCCAGGATGAGCAGCTTCTTACTTTCCATGATGGACGCTGCGGGAAGAAGGTAAATCACCAGTGAAAATCTGCACCGTCACAGACAACACACACTCATACACACATTCATACACACACACACACACACACAGACACAGACACAGACACAGACACAGACACAGACACAGACACAGACACAGACACAGACACAGACACAGACACAGACACAGACACAGACACAGACACATACACACTGCATCTAAAGCTGACCTACAAAGAGCCCCAGAGGACTTGAGACACATATGAAATATGTAAATATGGCGGATATGAGCGCATGTCTGAGTGACTCAGCATGTGGAGCAGGAGGGCCTGAGCCGTGGCTCTTACTGGAGGAGTTGATGAGGTGTCTGAGGACCGCCAGAGAACCCACACGGTTCCTCTCGTTGCTGTTCTCCAGTTTCTGCAGAACAAACACCAGCAGCCTGTCAGGGAAGGTGTTGGCTGGAACAGAGGAAAGAGGAAGTCAGAGATATGGGACATGTTGGGAACGGGACAGATCACACGGCATGTCCTCTACAAGCTCTCCATCAAGGCACTGGTGATGTTGTTGTCATAATCCAAAGAGGAGTGTGACACTTCTCAATATTTCTATGCTTCCTCTCCATCTTGCCTCAGGTGTTTCTGACAACTTTTCACAGGGCCAGAGGCAAAGAGGAAAGAAAGAGTGAAAAAATCCTCCTTTCATCCTGCAGTCAAGAGTTACATCACCGTTGCAAGTCCGGAACATTCATATTTCTCAGCGACTAGAGCTAAATCTCACAACACCAAACAGTAGTAGCTCTGGGTTAGAACCAGAGCACCAACAGTAATTCGGTGTAAATGTGTTAGAAAAGCAGAGCTGCCAGCTGGAAGTGGACTGCTTTTTACTGAAGGCACATGAAGCCCGTGTGTCACCTGAGAGAGTACACATGCATGCTGTGTGTGTCCAGACTTGTGAGGACTAACTCAATCCCCATCACATGACTGCTGGATTAACCGGCCCGGTCAAATGACTGTGACTGAGAACACTGGAGGGCCTTATACACGAGGTGCTAAACAGAGACATGGAGATGAAGACGTGTGTCCTCGGGTCAGTGTCTACTGCCTACCTAGAATACTGTAGCATCGTAAGATCTCGTTGTGGTTCTTCACAGTGGGAGGGTTGCTGTAGTCAATGGGCGCACAAATCTAGAATGGGAGAGATTAGTGGAGAATTAGTGGACTGAGGCGCTTTCATTCATAAACTGTACATGAGAATATGGACTCCTTCATGACTTCTACAGAAGTCTGACATGGTTGTTCGGCACGTACAGTATAAAGAGGAACCTTTCAACCCAGTTGATAGGAAGTTGATGATGGGAAGTTAATGTAGCACAGGTATATAGGCTTACACCAATGCAGCTTTACAACAGACCACTTCAACCAGGTCAACATGCAGTACAATATCAATTTTCAGCAATATTCAACACATATCTATAATTCCAGTAATGTACATCGTAAATGCAAATCAGGCTTCTTGGCCAAGTGTACTTGCATATGCAAGGAATTTGGCCTTTATCCCATCCATGAATTAGTGAACACACACAGCACACAGTCAATACACAGTGAGGTGAAGCACACACTAACCCGGAGCAGTACAAGCCCGCAGCCCTAACCAGTAGGCCACGGCTGCCCCCAGCAAATGACAGTATATGACAAAAGTGATACATCCTGTGGTGTTGCACATACTGAATGATTTGCAATATGGGTTATCTTAAAGTCTCATCAGTACAACAGAACTCATAACAGTTTGACTGGCAGACAAGTGCAGTTAAAAGGTCAGGGAGCACTGCAATGATCTACACTAGGTAGGTGTTAGTGTGGTGAGGGTCTACCAGGTGGGGTGTGATGGCGTAAGTAAAACATTCTTACTGTATTCTGATGCGTTCATGTTACTCCTAGGTAGAACATTTGTAGTAAAGTGCACCCCGTTGTACAGGGCTTTCTCTGGCTCCAGAAAGGCCGACATTAAGTAGGACATTTAGGCCGGTTTACCACCAAGGCCTTGTAGCTCAGGAACATCAGTGATAACATGGGCCAAAGGAGATAGCAGCTGGAGCTGTATGTGTGGATTTTGCCATCTGGTCAGAGCCGGTTTTGTACAAGGGTTGCCACCTACTGTACCACGTTGGCATGCTTTAACGTCACAATGTTTTAGTAACAGACTTGGTCTTAGGATTTGAATCAAAGATGGATCGAGGAAGCGAATCTGATAGTCTTCTGTCAGGATGCTCAGCAGCCGCTGAGAGACTTAGCATGTGTTCTGTTATTCATTTATTGTATCATCTACAATAAATCATCATCTAATCGCCCATCCTGATCCAGCCGTCAAGCTTTATTGACCATCTTCAGTTCAGACATTAGAACTGAAACCCAACGCAAGCACAAGAGGATCCAGCAATACTCTACCTGCTGGTGCAGAGCCTGAAGCAGACTGTCCAGCTGAGTCTCCAGAACCCGGCTCCCCATGCTCACGGAAGCATCTAGAACCTGGCACAGACTCTGAAAGGACAACACACCATGCATCAGCTTTTTAGCTACACACAGGAAATGTGTTATTCCTTGTGCTATTGGCTGAGCATACAGCAGTCAATCAACAAAATGTCAATTATCAATATAGCACCACATGTACAGTAGGATACAACAACAATGCACAACAGGGCTGGACAGGGTTGTACCCCTGAAAGGCCTCCCTTTACAGTACAACATGCCCGGTCTCTGGCCCAGAACTGCTAAACACCTGCTAGGTGCCTGAGTGAGCATTTCACCAAAGTTATCAAACATTAACACACAGATGCCCACCATAACGTACATCATTAACAACACTGCAATTCACATGCACTGCTAACTGAAATGAAACAACTGGACAAGACAAGTCTAGCCTCCATACAGAGCCTCATGAGTGGGCTTACCTTGCTGATGATGTAATGCTCGGGGTTCTTCTTGTAGAGAGAGAGGATTGTGGGTAGGAGTTTGGGCAACTGCTCCTCCAGCTTATCGTGTGCCATCAGGTGGCTCATGGGACCAAGCGCTTCCGCCACAGTCAACCGCAGCTGGGGTGCACAACACGACACACGACAGAGTCAGGGCTCCACGCTCAGTTAGCAACACAAAACCGGTTCAGCTGGGCTTATCTGTGAGGCTGATGCAACATAGCCCACATCCTCAGTCATCTACACTGTTGCTCTGGCCACACTGTGGCTTTGAGTTATGCACGAAACAAGGTGGTCATGACACCATGTTAAACAGGGATGCACACTGGTCATGGTTAAAAAAGGTGTTGAAAAAAGAGTGCAGATGTCCCAGTACAACGGAAGCATTGCCGTTCCATTCCATTTGGAGTCTGGGCCTATACTACTCCCATCTCTCTCCGTTACGCATCTCCTCTCATCTCCTCACTGTCCTATGATAGAAAAGCTACAAGGCCCAGAAATAGAACTGAAAAGATGAGAACATTGTGTGGAAAGCTAAAACTACACTGGGTGGAAGAGATTCCCTCTGCTGGTTAATAGGTCAGGAGTGAGGTGGTCATGACGGAGACCAGTCGAATCTTGGCAGTTTTATCCAGCATGGAGCAGGATTTATATGATGACAGAGGAGGACAGTTGACACCACTTAACCAATGTACATAACCAATAGATGGTGTCAATATTAAACAACACAGATATGTATTTTCATTCAAATTGAAGAGACAACTGCATTAAAAACTGCTGTTCTTCTGTTTACAAGAACAATATGTTTGCAGTACTTCCAAAAGGATTCAGTAAGAACTTAATGTACAACTTCCATTTAATTTCACCACTGGTTACATCCCTTGGACATTGAAAGTGAACTAAGAGTGTCCAGACCTATTCTCAATTGAGGCCCAATTAGAGGCAGAGCAGGGTTGACAAAATGTGTCATCTGCTTTTAGCCTTCTTCCTCTAAAATGCTTGAATGATGCAACTCTAGTTATTCACCAATGCACAACATGTACAAGGGGGAACTAATAGAGAGAATACTCCCATGGTATCATTATTATTCCCCTATTTTAAATTCAGTCTCAAACTCCAGGAGGACCTTTGAATTGAAGCAGTCTGAGCTAATTCTAGACAGCGCAGAGAGACTTCTTCAGAGAGGGAGATCAGGGGCCAGACGGCAGGCCGTGACTTCTATTTGAACAAAAGCACAGCTCTTGTGCACAAACTGGATTAGCTCTAATTGGTGCGCTGCTCTCCCTCGTTAAGTGTACCTTGGACTCGCGGCTCTGGAGCCAGTTGGAGAAGAGGATGTCATAGGAGGCGTAGATCTCGCTGGAGAAGGTGTCCTTGCGCACGGTGGGATCCGGGGCCTTGTCCAAGTTGGCGAGGTACTCCAGAATGCTCTCACTGAAGTGCGAGAGTGCTGCGGCACAGGGAGAGAAGGCACAGATTGGCCTGACTCAGTTCAATCCACACGCCGCAATGAGTCACAGTGCACAACACAAAGCTGTCCTAACATAGCCAAAGATTAAACACAGACTTGGTGTTTATTCGGTTTTAGAAAAACAAAGGCAACACCAACCAGTAACTAAACAAACTCATGGCGGCCCTGGCGACCTTGAAATAAATGCTATCAAGTTGACTCACCAGAGGAGAACACCCACTTCATATTGTCTTGTTTAGCCATGCCCAGCATAGGCAGCATAGTCCCCAGGATGGCATTGAGGAAGGGAACCATTCCGTAAACTATAAAACAATTATATGTTTGTATTTTAGTGCACATTAGATATACATTTTAAGCATTTATTGTCTATATTGTCACAACTCTCCTTGGATTCTTACAGCTCTAAAAAAAACTAAGAAAATAAATATAAAGGATTCTCTATATTCTATATATGGGAGTGGATGCAGTTCATTTTGTATGAAACATTTACTCAACACTGAGCATGACACCTGAAGTGAATCAATTTTGCAGAGCACCGTGACAACAAAAAGGTTGCAAAACATGTCTAGTGTGTTACATGCTTTTGAAAGCAAATTGTTACAAAAGACATGTTGCATATCTCACCATTAGAATCAGAGAGACTGGCTAATGTTTGGACCACAAAGAAATGTGGCAGGACCCCTGGCTGGAACTTGCTTAGGATCTCCTCCATTATGTCATTGATGTGTTTGTTACCAACTGCAACCAGTATGTTGCTAGCTGCCTGCTGCCAATCTGGAACCACCTCCTGAAAGGAGGAAATATCAGAAAAAAATCATGGCTCTTCACATCCTAATGTATAATGTAATGTATAATTAGAGCACTTTGATATTAATGTTCAGATGCCTTGATGTATTAGAATAGAATATTTAATATTAGAATTATTTAGAACATTCTAATTATTTTGATACTATGAAAATGAACAGTGGGGCTGTCTCACCTTTGACCTGGTCATTTCATCTGAGGCCAGAGAAATGGTGCTCTTGATTTTAGGGTAACTGATCTCATCGATCTTGCTCTTCACCACCAGCTCAATAGTCTGCAGGATGACAACTCTGTGTCCAACAATCAGCTGCAAAGGAAACAGGGAGAAGGGAGCAGCTCCTGTCATTCAGGTGGAACTGGCTTTGGGATCTTGCGTCACTCTGAAGGGCTTGCCAAGTCAAACACTGGGATTCAAACATTAGTCCCACAGTCATCACATGCTTAGTCTTGTTAGCATCATAAGTTAGGCCTAACACTTCCTCCAGAGCAGCAGTGTGCAATACCTGGGGTGTAACAGACAAGTTGGCTTGTACCCATGTCCTTAAGTCACAGTTTGGATCAAAATTAGTAAGCCTGTAAGTACCACTACCCTAAAATTCACCAACAATACTGCTGATGCAGATTTTTTGGCTTTTAAAGTCCCCTTAATTACACCTTTACACCTCTATGCAATACCACAGAAAAAGGCAGATAATCTGAGATCTTCATCTATCCCCCCCCCCCCCCCCCGCCACCCCCCCCCCCCCCACACACACACACACACACACACACACACACACACAGCCTGATTTCCTGTTTTGAACTGATACAGGCCAGCAATCACATGATATCATGTGACATTATCGTGAAAACCACAATATCACCATGACAGGAGGGCACCGGGTCAGGCATCATGCTGTGATCAATCAATTACAGAAGACACACCCTGCATATGAACAGGACCAATGCTTACACAGCAGTGTCTACATGTCTAATGATATGATGAAGATGTCAATCATCCACATAAACTCCGCACATATGGGCTACACACATTATACATCATGTACAGGTCCTAGCAATAAGAATTACTATCAGCAAGAAAACAGCGGTCCTTTCTAACCACTGGTAGCAGTGACTGACCTTAGGATGCTTCACTAGGTAGTCCTGGCACATGGAGAGGACCCTCTCTGGCTGCTGGTTGCCCAGAGTTAGTATGGACTTCCGCACCTGCTCCTGCACTAATGAGTCTTTATCATTAGCCGCATCCAGCAATGCCAGGGTCACCTCTGGGCAAGACAAACACAAACAGAAGAGTCAGAACTCCAACCAGTCTTCACCTGTACCTGAAGCTTTACTTTGTTCTCAACTCTATGGTTAAAATGCAATGGGGGTATACACAACAACAAGAGGTGTGTCATCTGTGGATGATAATTGCTTAAGGTAACATACTTTACACACTAGGCTTATGACTTAGGAACCAATCTCAATTAAAGGTCGTGCTGTTACAGTACATGTTTGATGGGTTCCTATCAGAGCAGCACTGTAACTCGGGTCTACTCACGGTCCACATCCAAGTCCTCCATTTGGCCTGATGAAAGGCTAACAGCACGCGAATTAGGAATGCATCGAGGAATGACGTTCCAGAATGGTCCCCTCCTCTGTTAACCTTTCTGTAACGATAAGAACGTCCAGGTGCTGTGTTTATCATGGGGTATGCATTACACTTTCAGCCACCTTGACATATCGAGTTTCTTATCAACCAAAACGCTATCAGGCAACATTAACAGCGACACATTCCATAAATTACATCTAATAAATGAAGACTATTGAATACCCGATTATGTTATCACTGTCTGCAGGCTACGAAGCTCCACGGTCGGAAGAAAGGACAGGTTAGCTTACTGCACTTCCTTGTTAAAAGACTATGCACTGACGTTAACTTGCATGTGCTGCTGATGACAACTGCTAGCTCTATAGCCAAACAGCCGTCAAGCTTTGGTGTCTGTTAACTGTTAGCATAGGCTATTTCCCCTACCTTTAAGAACACAACACTATCCTATTAGCCCAAAACGATTCCACGAATGCAGGGCCGATATCATTTACAACCCAAGATAAGCTTGTCTGGTTAAATTTACCGTTTTAGTGTGTAGCTAGCGCTCCTCCTCTCCTAGAAGGTGCTACACGAAGTTAATCCGATCCCTGTGCAGGCCAGTCAGTTTCAAAGGCAAAATGATGAGAATGAAGACGGCAACATACAGAAGGTTACGGGAGTGTCATTGATGTTTCGATACAGTAATGCTATTTCTCAATCGCTATGGTGAAACCGCTGTCATGTAGTGTATGACTGCACAAAACACTCCATGTAAACACGCCTAATCATGTGCTTCTACTCAGCGAGAGCGTATCATATCCGAGTGGGCGTGCCAGACAGACCTGTCCACCAAACCTTAACCAGGAAGAAACAGCTAATGAAGCCTACTGCAGACTGGTAGGGAGAATGGTATCCTATTCTGATACAGCCTACTGTAGTGTGGATCGGGAAGTCTTGCTTCAACGGTTTATCATTATATCACTGAATTATAATAATTCTATCACTTCGCGTTCTTTTGAAGACAGCAGTCTTTTCTCCCATGATAGCCTATGGGCTACTATGCCAGTCAGTAGGCTACAGAATCCAAATTATTTTTTCATTTCATCATCAACTCAAGCCTGCTCTGCATGGCCTACATTAATTGCAGTGGAAGGAACTATATGTAGCACAGGCCAATCAAAAGCCTATCATTCAAAGAATCTCACAGGAGTGCATCATCACTCCATCCACTTAGATGCAGATGAATGGGCCCCTCAAGGTTTCACTATTCTCCTCCTCCATCCAACTGCCAGTAGAGGCAGCATTTGTTCAAAAGTACATTTTATCAGTGTGCATCTCCAACTCAGAGTGTGTAGGCTAAATGTGGATTAAGTCTCAACGTGTGTTTGTTATTTGCTGTTCCATGATGGCACCATGATCTGCACCTGGCTGCCTCGCCTCAATCTTGATAGCCGACTGTAGGCCTATAAGACAAATGAAAATGTTTATTAAACGTTTTATGTTGATTTCGTTACTCTCTGTGTGTGTGTGTGTGTGTGTGTGTGTGTCTGCGCGTCTGTGAAAAAAAGTAGGCTAACGGGCAGGTGGAAAAGTGCATGCATTCACAGACACACACACACAGTCTCTCTCTCTCTCCATTTCTCTCTTTGATTTTTTATGAATTACCAGATGATTTGGTGACTTCTGCAGAATACTGATGTATTACCTAATTGACCATTAAATGAACATAAAATCCAGTTCACCGGATGCCAGACTGATTCGTATCCAAGTTATATTCCCCCTAATTAAAAGCGTGATTTGCAAATCTGGCCGTTCTCTTCTGTGTCTCTCTGCACAGGGGTCTGGGCCAGCCTCACTTCCCTCTGGGTGCTCTGGAGCTCCAGCTCTGACGGACCACTGACAGCTTTACAGAGCTAGACCAGACAGAGCGCATCACTGCTGTCTCATTAAATGACACTACACTAATAACACACCAAATGATGAGGCCACAGAGACTGTGTCAAAGAGCAGTGAGTGTGCTCAGATCCAGGACTGTGTGTGTGTGTGTGTGTGTGTGTGTGTATTGGTGGGTGGAGGACAATGGACAAGTGCCATCAGGACATGAGTTTTTGTCCTGTTGAGAATGTGAGGTTAACGACGGGATGGCAGGAGACACAAGTCAAGTCTGAGAAGCGCTGGCCCTATTGCTTGGGGGTTTTACACTAGCTAGGCTGCTCAAATTATATTGGTGTTGTTGAAACATTTAACATGTTACTAACATCAAGCGCTATGTAGAATACAGCTGCTATGCTACTGACCATAGCTATTCAGTTACAATATTAGCCATAAATAAGGGTTGTGGCACGGTGGAACTGAGGTAAAGGATACACATATTTATGCCTCTTTGGCAAGGCTTTTTGTCATTGTTGAGACTTCTAAACAGAGAGAGAGTGAGGCCAGTGTAATGCGCAATAATAGCTGGGTCTCAGGCTCACAGCAGAGTTGTTAAGACTGTCCAGCGCCGATGAAGACGGGGAAAGCAGGTGTGTTTGCTCAGCTGAGGGCTCGTGGTCCCACACTAAACCCAAACACCTCTGTCCGGAGGGACCCGATGGAGCCACTCATTTTTATCTACAGTTTGCTGGAAAAAAATCATTCCATTCCATTTGACATAAGTCATGTCGCCGAGATTGGCAGTTTAAGTGGTGCTGAACAGATGGAGAAGAGGATTTCTGTGGGACAGATGATGTACACAGCAACCATTGGCTCGTTATGCTGGCAGGTCAATGCTTATTGGTTGCTGTATTTGTAATGAGGATGTGCTCCAAATATTTTGCCCAAGATACATGGCTGTAGTCTGAGGAGCTGTTGCTTCAGAAATGTAACCTCAGCTGAGAGCTCCAGAGGCAAATACAGTAACAGTTCAATCAATCTACCTGCCGTGGGTTTGGCACTGTGTAAATCCAAGATCATATATGACCTAAAGGGGAGACATGAATGAGCGTCTGTCATGTCTGCTGTGTGTTTATGTGTGCATGTCCACGTGGATCAAATGGCTAATCGATCACCTCCACCTTTGTTATTACAATGACATTTAATATAGCATCGCAGTGTTTTCTATTTTAATGTGGAATAATCACCCTTAAGCTCGGAGGAGAAACCTTAGCAGACGCTGCAGTGTGAGGTGAAGCCGTGTCATCCAGCTGAGGGGATTTGTGTTTACAGTGGTTCACGCTGGATCACACGCAGCTCATTATGAAGAGCACGCGTTCAGTGTGAAAGACGCCGTGAAAGAGAAAGTCACTGGCCACACATGGCACTCATGATGCGTGGATGACTGCTCAACTCCGCCATTGATGGAGTCATTTGCTCGCATTCTGATCCAATTAGAGGGAACTAATCAGTTGGATTAAAGCAGGTGATGCAGCGTCTGGCGAATAACAGCCTGCAGGAGAGGCAAGGACACGGAATGGTCCGGATTTAGGAGATGTTGATTTAGCTTCATGCACACCCACCTCTGTTAGAGAAAGAGAGAATGTCATGGGGTTAATTACATGTTGCATAGCTATGTGGACACATATTGTAGGTTTAAAGACAATAAAATGAGAGAGTACAATTTAAAAAGCCATGTGGGAATGCTAATTTAATCTGAAAACAGATGCAGGGTAACTTCTAAAGTGGAAAATAATCCAAATCATAAAATTAGAGGAGGCCTATTTCATTCATTTAAGACAAAATTATTAAATGCAAAGACTTACGGTATTTCTCCAGGAATTCCAGAAAAACTTTGAGGCAAACATCCTTAGGTATGTCCCTGTTTGAAAGGTCTGATTGTATTTCACAGCTCACTTTAGAAGGGCCATCATGAGGGGAGTGAGTCATGTCAGTCAATCAGAACTGCCCCCTAATGGTAAAAAACAAGCAGTTACTTTATCGGTAAAAGTTTCAGCACTTATTGTCCACAGGGAGTGTTCCACTGAAGATTGTAACAAACACTTGTCATTGTTCTTTCAACATTTAAAAGAGGGAAAGAGTCTCAAAATTCTCAGAGAATCTCAGAGCTCTTAAGAACCTTGATGTGCTCACACACGGTGTCCTCACATTATCCTATAGCACCTGTAGCCTACAGTATGCTATATCACCCCCGGTCATATCACTTTGTGCACATTTTCTGGCACTAAGGAAAATGGGGACATCTCTGCCATGTTCCCCTCTAAGTAGACAAGGCATTTTTATGGAGTTTTACAACCCAAGTGGGCTCTCTCTAACTAACTATAGTTGGGTGTTTGAACAGCTGTTAACTAGAATTTGAATTTTCCTGAGGGCTCTCAACACTTGCAAAATATGAGCACACTTTACTTTTTTCACACTTCTCCAGCTGACCTCTGCCAGGTTGTACATCCGTAAATCTGCGCACATAAAGTCGGAGTTGAGTCGCAGCAGCGGGCCACCCTCGCTCCCTCTCGCCCGCGCTGCCCGTCCCTGAGCTCATGTGTTTGTGTTGGGCTGACCCCGTCGCGCTGACATGGATATAGGGGTCGACATACGATAATGTTTGGATAGCGGATCCCTTAATTGCCAGTTTAATTTCCAAATTCCATAAATCATAGTTCCCTATTCTTGTTTGAAGAAAAAAAACATGCACTCGTATGACATTTACTGAAGGTGAAAATATGTTTTGGCTCTGCAGAGCTTGGTTTGATACAGAGAGACAGAGCAGTCTCCTGTTTCTCGTGTTTTGTTTGGATGTTGCGCATGCCATTACATATTCCCCCACAGACTGCTAAAGGGATGTAATATCAGCGCACTGCTGTGGAAACTGGCCTGTTGTGGAACGCTTAGCCAGCATCCAGAGGCACGTCTGCTTCAGGATCGCATCTCCTCGACAGCTAAACAACAAGGCTGAGCCACCTCAGCTCATAAGATAAACCCAACAACATTGGACTCGTGCTTTTTAATATTCATTTGACCACAGTGATTGACTTGTGTTTCACTGCTCAGTTTTAACTGGCATCAAAGCAAAACAGTAGGCAACATGTTTTCCAGTATGTTAGTGTTGCAAGTGAATGTCAGAGACATTGGGAATAATGTGGGAAAGCATGTGGGAATGAAGACCAGTGAGTCTTATACTGTATACAAAAATAGGAAGCTCTCGATTTTACGTTTCAGTGACCCTCATACTAACATGTAATATAGATTGATCATTATTCATCATTCAGTTAATTAAAAATATCACCTTTAGATTATTGTCAATGAATTAATGATAATTAATTGATGATATTTTATCATTTGTCTACTAACTTTAGCCTTGCTTATTTGGATAAAGGCTATTACTAAAAAATGGATTCACAAAGCAGGTGACATGATATTTTATCCATTAAATCAGTAAACCGGAAAATAATTATATTAAGCCTATACTGGAATTTTAAGCCATACATTTTCTGATTTCAATACCGTCTTGCGATGAGCAAACTGAGTGATCATACTGCATGCCAGGCCTTTGGTTTGACACAGAAGAGTTTTCTTCATCTACGGTAACTCTTCTGTCCACCAACTGAAAAAACACAAAACAGACCATTTTCTTGTCATCATGATTGTTCTTGATTTATGATGCAAAAATAATAGTTTTGTCATAAATAATTGCCCTCTGTTCATAACAGCTGACCTATAAAATTGGTAGACCTTTGTTAACCAATTCTAAATGACACCAGTCATGTATGACGGAGGTCTAGAGTTAGCTCAGCCGTAGGCCTGGACTGTGTGAGGTGAGCTCTATGGATAACAGCTCTGTGGCCAATAGAAACAAAAGGCCAGCTCAAATGGCAGGAGGGACACAGCAGAAAATGTAGGGGCAACAGAAATAGGAACTTGAGGGCTGGTCTGGAGGCAACAGGAAAACCAGGAAAAGCAGGAGCGGCAGTGCTGGAAAACGGGATCCCGTACATTCCACTCTGTTAGTGTTAGTGGCTTGACTTTGTGTGCATAAATTACACCGCGCTCATATTCCTATCATAACATTTACTTGTGTCTCCAGAGATGGGAGAAGGGGTTTCTATAGCTTCAACAGCCACCAGGGAGAAATCTGCACAACTCTCCCTAACAACTGCCATACATGTCAGTCATATCACTATAAATAACAGTAAAAAATAGTGATTTTGCATCGAGAAGGAGCATACATTTAAAACAAAATCATCAGTCTGTTGGATCATCAGTCTCTTCAGTGGCAGGTTTGGGAAAAGACAGATTCTAAACTGAACCCCACAAGATGTGCTTATGCTTACCAGAATGGACCTCTGCTCATAGATCACACAGTTCACTTTGCAACACGCCACACGGTTGGGAAAGCTCAGGCTAAATGGCAGTCTCCTCTCCACAGTCACAATTTCACAAACTGAAAAGCAAGCAGACAGAGAGAACATTTAGTAGCTTTAGTCAGTGGTGGGTGTCCAGCAGGAGAGGGGTTCACAGCACTGGCATGGTAGCAGAGTTCATAGGGGTAAATGGAGGCCTGTGCCCTGGTGTGGTTTAGGCCTTTTTACTCAGATAGGACAGTGAAGAGTGACAGAACAGACAAGTGGGAGAGAGAGGGGTGGAGTCAGGAAATGCCCACCAATCGGATTTGAACCCGGGTCTTTCATTTTGAACTTGACTTTTGCGTGTGAGTGTGCGTGTGTGTGTGTGTGTGTGTGTGTGTGTGTGTGTGGCACAAACAGCCGCTTCCTTCTCTTCCCTCCTCTATCTCGTTCTAGCACCTTCGCTTCTCGTCCTTATAATGTGGGCACTCTTATTCAGTAAGAGCACTGACAGATGCAGTAGACATCCTAGCTAAGGCCTCATCTGCACTGTAGCCTGAATGTTATTCTCTTGCTGTAAGTCCAACTGGATAAAAACGTCTGCCAAATGAATAAAAGTAATTTAAGTTAATGCAACAAATAAAACGATTATATAACAGTGATGAGCAGATGGAAGTATTCTGAGACAATGGCTCCGACCTCCTGTTCATTTAGCTTTCCATGATTTTTGTGCTTGACCCCATTATATTTCTCTGCTTCAGTTTGAGACAAAACATTCTCCTCTGTTCTTTACCAAAAAAATATTTTATATTAGGCAGACCTAGAAGACTGATTGTTTTCAAATGCATCATCAGGGAAGCATTTTAATACCAAAATTCCGATATTAGTGTCAAAAAGATTTTTCAAGAAAGGGAAACAGGGAAAATGTGCACATGGATGAAGTATGTCAAGGTTTTTCCATTGAAAATGTCCAGGGAAACTTTAGTAATATTTATCTGTGCTGTTCAGGATGACATGTAGAATACAATAGCTTTTCTTTACTCAATCATTGCAGATTACTGATTCAATCATAGTTTGCTCAGTGAAAAGAAGACAGTATTCTAATGTCTGTTTTTTTAAATAGATTCACCACAAGTTTATGATACTCAAATGTGGTTGCACATTGAGTGCTTTGAAGAATTCTCAAACACTACTGCAGCATATAGTGTTGTTACATTGTGGAGTTAAACCAACACTGAAAGCCATATGTGTTTTCCTCAAAAATCCAGCACTGTTTAAATCCTTACTTAAGTAGATTTATATTGGAAATGAAAGTCATAACATGTCTGGTTCGGTATTCCCTCAACCACTTCCACAATAACTACTCAAGTGAGACTCAGACATCAATAATGGCCTGAGCGCTGTTTGCCAACAGTAAATTAAACTAATGTCCTAATGATAAGGCCCTATCAAGATAGTACAGCATAATTACACACAGAGCCATCAGCTGGCCCGGTCATAGGAGAGTAATGAGAGGAGGGGCTCCGATGTCCAAATGTGAACGCTCTGGAGCTAGCACTCACACATGACCTGAGTGATTGATGCTGTGGGATTGAATTTTTGTCTGTGGTTTGAAAATAATCAGCTCATCATCAATAGTTCATCACTGCAGTGCTTATAGAGAAAGAGCATTGAACTCCCACCATCCATCAGTGCAGAGCTAAGCTCAGTTGGGTTTGTTTACCTTAATGAGAGCTGGAGGACATTACCCATGATTCTGCAATAGCAAACACACTGGCCTAGTCTGGACCGTCTCGTGTCACAATGCGATTAATAGGAGACACATCATTGCGTAGGGACTAGGTGTTATCTACTGTTCTCAGATGTTTGGAAGAGAGAGCAGGACCATGCTCTTAATGTGGTGTATAGAATCAGAGCTCCCTGATTATACATGAAAAGTTCCCTGAAAAGTTCATGTTTAAAGTGACAAAAATGTATGATTATGATAAAACATTCACATAGCTCCTCGTTGAATAACAATGCTAAATTAACTTTAACTAAATTAACTAAATCCATTACTTGATGTCTATCGGCCATAATTGTGGACATGGACAAAACTTAAACTTGACCTTTGACCCCATGCCCTTGAGCATCTAATCACTTGGAGTGTTTGTGATGGGTCAACAGTGTGTGAATGTGGATCAAAATCCCTGAACATGTGTGGGAGATATCAAACTATGAGTAATGTACAGTGTCAAGTATGAAATAGATGAATGACTAACATTACTTTTTTGCAAATAAAATGAGGCAAAAAATAAATCATTCTACATGGCACAAACTTTATTGACGCACCTGAGGGTTGTGGTCATTTAGCAATGCTGTCACTTTCTATCAGCCACCAAGGGGACCTCAGTTCCCTCTTCTGGATACAGGATGATCTAGTGTAATTTAGAATGGTGTCTGACAGACAATATGCCTGCACATAAGACACAACACCGCAGCCTCAGGCAACCACATTGCCCCAGGTCTGGGAGCTCTCAACAGCTCTCGTAACACCCGCGCTCCGTCTTACACAGCAATGAGTCCAGGTCCCAGGTTGCGTTGAGGAGGGGGAAAAGGTTAAACACACTCCACAAATTCAAAATATTATCATTTGTGGAATAATACCACTGACATAAACCATGCGGTGACCTAAAAATGATGGATCTGCCATAAAGCGAAGAATGTCCTTCAGGCCCACTTCTGTTTTTCTGTCAACCGCTGTTTCCATTGGCAAGATCCTCCACGAAGATCTAACTTTCACGAGGAGTCTCATGGTCCATGCATGTGTGGTTGCGTTTTATGAGCTCGCGAGACAAAAGTGGCAGTAGCACATTTCATCCGTTGGAAGGGCCTCCCCTGTCAAGTCCGGAGCTGCGCTACGGTGTGAAACTGAGCATGGCCTCGAGCGCGCTCAGGGTCTCGCCGAGGCACGGAGACCACTTAGTCCGTGACTTCTGAGTGAACCTGATGGCAGGAAATGGTCTCGGACATCGGCTCGCTGTGCTGATCTGCATACTTAAAATGGCAGATGGCCTCACCCTCCCCGCTGACGGCTATAATGGCCCAACGGTTTCATATGCGGCATTTGACTAAATGAAACTGCGGCTCATTGAGCGCAGGGTGCGTTCGGCCACCCTTGAGAGAAATTCAGGTTCGCTTTCTCATGACCTTCTTCCTGAACCAGGGGGGGCCCTCCCAGGCCGCTGAGCTGGCGCTGTTGTGACACACACTGATCTTTATAGCCCTGGTACTTCGTTTTACTAGTGCGAGCTGTGAGAACGTGCACTGTACATGGCCGGATCGCACTCATGTAATGTTCCTGTCAGAGTAAGAGAAGCTTGAAAGTATCAGTCATGAAATCCCTCTTGTTTCCCCTAGAGGAAGTACTGCTCCGTTTGGTTTATTGTATTGTAATATAGGTGAATACCACCTAAAGTCCTCGCTGGCTTACGGCAGAGAGATGTCAGAAGTCTGCAAGCCTCTCTCAGTGGCTCTGCAGTGCTGTGTTCGACTCACTAACAGCTGAGCTACAGAGGGCCATGCGGCGTCATGCCATACACTGGGCACGGAGCGCGAGAAAGGGACAGGGATTTGGAGCTGCACGCCCTCTGAGCCGGAGAGATTATTGTATCATAGCGTTCGCGCAAATCAGCAGAGACTCATCCTCTCCACTCACAATCAGCCAAAACGGCTCTCCATCATAAATCCACAGTTTCCCCGCTGGAGGAATGGAAAAAGTTTGAATTCTTAGGCACAATAAAAACTCTATTGTAATGGGTCTTTGTGGTAATTTATGGTGTTTCATCAAGCATGCAGCAGATTTGAATCATAAGCTTCTCTTCCCAATGTTGATTTCTCTCTTTTTACAGCGTCACTATATGCTCTGCTGGTGTGATTTAGCTGCCTCTAAAAGCTGCCCCTGATGTAGTCTGGGTGAGGGCCATGCTCTCATATGACCTGCAAACAAGTCAGGACACCACAGGGTATGACAGTGGGATCAGACGCACACAGACGCTGGATGGGATTCCATCAGTTGTTTGATTGGAGGTGAAAATGGATCTGAAATGGTTATGAAATATGTGGGAGGTTTGAAGATTTTTTTTGACTAAATATTGAAGTTGTACAGTAATTCATAGTAGTATTTATCAATGATGAATGGCCATAGGTCATTCTCTCTTTTCAGTGAAAAACAATCCTGAAAGCCCAAGGTTCACATAGAGAGATTCATAGCATTCGAGTAGAATTACAAAACCCCGGTGTCAGACAGGATGTTTGTCTAAGCAAGTCCATTTCTCATACTGGTGTAGGTTTTACTTGAGCTTGCTTCTCCAGCCAGTGCACTCCACTTCCAACCTCAACATCATCAAGGTCATGGCTTCTGGTCAGCATGGTGTGAGTGACCATTTGCTTGACAAAGTTACGGTCATCTCGTTGTTGGGCTTATGCTGTCTTTTGTAAAGAATCACACTATTGATCGCTCAGGGAGACTGCAAAACATTCAACGATGTCCAGTATAATCCAAACATCATTTCAAAATGTACTGCGAGTAAATGCAATCTTATATCCAAACGTGTCAGTTGCCTTTTTGACAACTGATATTTAATTCCTAAAGCAAAATTCACAGGGGCTATGCTATAAACTATTGGAACATTTACGATCTGCATTAAGCATTTTCATATTATTTCCTCATCTGGCATATGACTGTGAGTAGACTGCCAAATGCCATAAAGCTGGATAGATGGAGGGAGAGAGAGGGGGTGAGAGAGAGAGAGAGAGGAAGAGAGGGAGGGAGAGAAAAAAAGAGAGGAGGTAGTGCAAAGTATGGGGGTTGGAGCTGACACCGTGGAGTATTACAGCTAATACACTTTTCAGTTAAGGCTTTGCTTTACTTTACAACACAGAGAGCCAGCAAATATTTGTACCTCAAATCCATCTGCATGTACTCACCCACACCCAAAAACGGATGAGTGATTTTGGGCTGTAATCGGCGCTAACTGCAGCCGAGAGCCAGAGGCATGACCTCATAGTGCAGCATACAGTGGGGAATGATATAAGCAGCTAGTTAGCTACTGCTTACATTACGAATGACCACAAGCAGCCGTCTGAGGAGCAGGGAGCCCACGGAGATGAAATGGAGCTGGAGCCCGGCCCACTCGCAGCCCAGCGCAGCGGGAGGAAGTGAATCACTCGCCCCCAGGACACCCATGGCACCGGGAGGACATGTTAGATAAGCACACCATCACTTATTCTGTGTCATGAAATATTGAGAAACAAGTTGGATGAAATGGAAGTGTCTCTCTTCAGCGATGAGCACCATCCAAATGTTGTGCTGGCTACTTTTTGATTGGTCAGAATTCCTCTGTTAATGAATTAACTTCCACCAGATTGTGGGACTGACCAATGGCTAGCATGGATTCTGTGGAAGAATACTGATAAACAATTTCAGCAACTGATGGCAATGATTGTACTTCTTATTCATGAAATATTTCCATTTAAAGACATCTTAAAGTTTCCATCCACCATGGAAATGATGAATGTAATGAATCATTGCATTCATCATTTATGAAGTATAGTCTAAGAATGTCTAAGTCTAACAATGACATGTAGTGACTACATTTTGACAAATGGATTCAACAACACAGCAGGTTAGCTAAAACATTGCTTTAGTTTCTAAAGTTTTAGTTCAAAATTGGCTTACTTTAATTGAGTGTTTAGTTGATTTCATTTGATGGATCTAAGCTGACTCCACATCTGAGATCAATAATGCATGTTCAGAGGGGAGGGTGTTTTCTACAGTATGCAGTAGATGATCTATATGCAGGGTTACGACCCCACTCTCCTCGACATCGTTTAACAGCTGACCCATCGCGCACATTAGTATTCATATGGAACAGTTGTAATTGATTGACTTAATGTCCTCGCACTGTGATGAATATGGAGGGCTACCCCCTGCTCCTTCTCCCATTCACACAAGAGCTAACGGAGTCTCTTAATCATGCTTAATGAAAACAAATCATTGCAAATTTGAAATTTCCTGTCTCGTAGGCCATTTTCCGTAAAGGAAATGTGTATTTAAATATGTGATTTTTCTTCCTCCCCCCCTCTCAGGTCATGCACAGTGGAATAGTTTTGTGAAGTGCCCATTACATGCACTGAAGCCTCAGTGATGAACGCTAGAAACTCAGTCCTTTCCCCACATCCAGTTTAGGGTCAGGGGATCATCATAACAACAACAGAACGATTGCACTGGTGTGAATAGACAGTTTTCCTTTGAGAAAAAAAAAAATCTTAAACTGTAAATTTGATGTTCTAGATGCCATTTAAACTATTAACACAGTGTCATCTCTATTGTCTCATGCAGACGCGCTAATGCAGTCCAGAGCTCAGTGCAGCTGTTAGTGTTTTACTGGTGTGCTTGTGGTCGGTGGGTGATGGAGAGGGGAGGTCCACTGTGGGCTGACCTGTGTCAGGGTGACTGCGGACGGGTTCCAGAGCCTCGGTGCGGGCGGTCAGGGAGAACAGGCCCCGGTGGGAAGGTCACTTCTGCAATGCGCTTTATGAGCTCTGGCCTCAGAACCCCGCTGAGCCTCACCTGCTTTATAGCACCCACATCCAAAGAGGGGCACACACAAGTAGCCCTACACACACACACGCACACCCACACACACACGCACACACACACACATGCAAACATACACACACACACACACACACACACACATGCATACTTTTACACACACACACACACACACACACACACACACACACGTATACACACACACACACACACACACACACACACATCATTGTACAGTATATGTCACACTCTACTGCAATGACCTCAGAGACAGTTCACCACAACTGTCAGTAGAGTGAAATCATACAGTTTACAGTTTGGCCAATTATAATGATTTAATTAGTGTCTAAATAAAATAGCTTGATATGATAAGTGTAATTGGTGTCTCTCAGTCAGACACTGTTGAGTGTTTTCTGCGGCGTTGAGTGCAGTAGACCAGATATTGGCTCTGGCCCACGTGGAATCGGGGACAGCAGTTGCACTTAGCTCCTCACAAGCCGGAGAGCTCGGCTTCCAAGGGACTGAAGTGTAACGCCATGGAATTTGGACGTGTAGCCGACTGATTCATTTTCTGTAATGAAAAAATAAACCTCTGGATGGCAGACGCAAGAGGAAGCCCAAGAAATTCCAGCACCAGTGGGCATCTAGAATAAGCCGGCTCCCTGCGGCCGGAGGAGTTGAGCCCCTTCCACGGAGCCTTACCTCATCTGCACTGTTCTCGCCGGTGTTACCTCAACTCCACTGCCGGGCCGGAGTCTCGTAAAGCAAGAGGGACATCGTGCTCGTGCTCCATGGCGGTGAGATAGCTACGGGTCAGAGAGTTTCCATTGAGACGACCTGTTGTTCCCTCCTCTGTTGTAGCTCTGGACTGAGGAATGGCAGTGGTCAGAGGCATGGCAGTGCATAGCAGTCCAGGCACAGGTGGGAAATCACATGGCGCTGTGTCCCAAATCAGCAGTGATTGAAAGGCTGTGCCTGATGCCTTTGCTCTGTAATTACATTTAACAGTGTCAACTCGTTCTGCTCTATTTGCTTTGATGACATTCAGAAACCAGAGACCATTGAGGACCGCTTGGAGGTTCATTGTCTGTTTTAATTACCTGACGGAAATAAAGTTCCATAAAAATATCACAGTGATTTTATTATAATGCTATTTTTGCTTATTGTTCTGTAAAGTAACTCATAAGAGCTACTATAAAAATAGGAACCAAATGGAAAAGTCGGAGTCAGCGTTGTTTCCACAAAGGGCTTTTCAGACTGGAGGCTTGTTTTTTCCCTTTCTCTTCTTCCCACACGCTTAACGTAAAGTCATAAATAACACAACACTTCTCTTTCATTCTCCTCTCTCTCTCAGCTCTCAATTAGGCGGAAAAAAGAAAATTACCTGTCACGTTATACTTTGTTTCCTACCTATTCTGTTACTGTCCCATTTCACTGTTTTCTCTCTCTCCCTCCCTCCCTCTCTCTCTCCCTCTGGCAGCAGACGTTGGTGCAGCTGCTGGTTGTTTTGTCGTGTCAGGAGCGGAGCTCGAGAGCCGCTGGCCGCTCCCCAGGCTGACCAGACAGACGCAGCCCTGTCCCGCGCCGTGCTCCGCTGCAGACGCCGTAATGACCCCGCCGAGCCCCTCGTGCAGCGGCTCTCCAGGAGCATTTCCTCGTTTTGACAGGACGCTGACCTGCGCTGGACTGGTGCCGCTGCCGCATGGTCAAGGGGGTCTTTATTCATCAGCCGAGAGGATCATATTTTAGGTGCGAAGCAAGGGAGGATGTTGGAGAGTGGGAAGGATTGTCTTCAGATGGTGGATAGCACTACTGGGGTGTCCTGCATGGAGACAGGCTGGCGTAGGCTAGATAATGAGTGTTGTCATTTCTTACTCAACAAGTGTGGGTCACCATAGGACAGTGCTGCAACGCCCCTGGGAAGAGCTCCCAAGCAAACCCACTCCACTAAGGAGTGTCCCGTATTAGTGAGGCCTCAGTGCTACAGTATTGTGCTGTTTCCACAGCCGTGTCATTGTAACTATGCTTCATGGATTATAAGCTTGTCAAATCAAATTATAGGTGACCTTTAGAGAGGCTGGACCTTCAGACAAGTCTCCTCCAGTGGCCGAGCACGTGTTACGAAACCGCTTGTGTAAATGGAGCATCTGCAAAATCAAATCTATTCTTCTGCAAAAATCACTGCTTTGCAATTAAAAGAGAACATTTGGTCCTCAGTCTGTGGCTTTCCTAATGTAGCAAGAATGCATATGAGGAAATATGATGCGCTGTGATGTAACCTTTGGCCAGTGGCAGGAGAATTTCACTATCAGGCAATGTGTTATTGAAAACATAATGAATTCATAAAACTGTGTGGCTCGCTGATTTGTTACCATGGAGGGGAAGCACAAAGTCAGCCATATTGTGCAATGCTATACATTCTGAGGACATTTTGTTGGCAGATGGGTCATTTCATTATTTCAGAGAAGTGTTTTGTACCCTGAAGCACTTCATTAAGGAAGACGGAATCCAACGTTGTGCATGCCACACTCTCCCACGAGTTGGGGGGGAAATCATGCCGTTGCATGTCAATGAAATGACAGGCGGCCATTCTCTCAGCGGCTGGCTGGCTACGGGCTGGCCGCACGCTCCCCTCCACTTCCTCCCGAGTCCTCGAGAGCCTGGAGCACTTCCTGTTTAATCAACAAGTGTGCTGACCAACGGCCAGTGGCCATTATCCACTCTGCTGAGTAAATATTTGGAGTGATGGGAATGATGTGGATTGACATGCTGACTGAAATATTAGACTGAGATATCACCACACTCACGAGCAGCAGGCTATTCCTCATGGCTCCCTCACACACACACACACACACACACACAGCACTATGCTCTAGCTCCTACACACACACACACACACACACACACACACACAGCACCATGCTCTAGCTCCTTTCACAGGAAACAAAGATGGAAGGCAGGCCACTCATCTGTAAACTATATTTATCATCAGCTGTAAAATGATTATTTTACAGCCAGTCTATTACCAATAGAGGTTACTGTACGGTTAATGTGATACATATACGACAATATGATATTAATTATAGTAATGAGTAATATTAGTAATCTTAATGAGACTGTAATGAGCTGCATTGTGCTGAAGTACATTCTAAGCCATTGAATATAGGCCTAGTTTTTAATATTTTATCGTTTCCATTAACAAGAGATATCTGACTGAAATTAAATCTCTGTTTGGTTCATAGCACCATATCAGAGTATAATAATGTACTACTTTTAATGTAATATTTTACCCTCTTCTACCAACTGTGTTCAAACTCACTTCCACAGTCACTCATCCACTCACTCAGTCTCACTCTTTCACACTCCCAGCATCCACTCACTTCCACTGGTTACCACTTCTGTTCTAGTGATCTCACTTTCTCAGTAAGTCACTCTCAGACTCATTGTCACACTCAGCTCAATGCCTATTTATCTCAATGACGAACAGCACTTTGTCTCCCCTTTTTCATGAATCTCTTCATTCAGTCATCTGTTGTGGTGCTCCCTCTCCCTCTCCCTCTCCCTCTGTCTGGTTCACACCCTCACTCAGCTCTCTCACCCACTAACTCACTGAGCTCTGGATCCTTCATGGAGGGGGGGAGTGGGCCAGAGGACCCTCCCACTGGCTATAAAGCCCCAGCATACGGAAACACTCAGCCTCACAGCACACGTGGACCTGGGGCTGCGCAGATGAGCAGCTGAGACTGTCAAGACGACGACACACACACACACACACACACATCCTGACTCGCACAACAACACACGCAGACACACTAGCTACAGAAACACACACACAGAACACATCCACAGACCTTGAAGATTGCTGGGACAACAGCGATGAATCAGTCGGCGACGAGCATCTTGCTCTCCCTCTGCAGAGCTGGGTGAGGAGCTCTGCCGTGGAAAAGCCTCATCTGCCAGGACCACAGGCCTGCCTGTCAGCTCTATGAGAAACAGACTGTGCTGTGCGGTGACTGCCCTGAGTCTGGGGAGAGAGCGGGCCGCCTCTGGCCCACGCGTCTGCTGCTGAGTGGATTAGCAGAGAGGGGGCGCCGAGATGTCCTTCGCCATGGTGCGGCCGAGCGCCGGACACCTCCTGTGCTCGGAGCTGACCGCCCTGTCAGGGGACGAGGAGAACAGCAGCGAGGACTCGCACTCCGACCACAAGTCCTTCTGTCTGGACGCGGCGGGCCTGGGCGGCCTGAAGGCCGCGACCAGGAAGCGCAAGCTGGGCTGCCAGGCGGGCGAGGCGCGCGCCTTCGTGGCCGAGTTCCGGCAGCGCAACGCGGCGAACGCCCGGGAGCGCGACCGCACCAACAGCGTCAACACGGCCTTCACGGCGCTGCGCACGCTCATCCCCACCGAGCCGGCCGACCGCAAGCTGTCCAAGATCGAGACGCTGCGCCTGGCGTCCAGCTACATCTCCCACCTGGGCAACGTGCTGCTGCTGGGGGAGGCCGGCGGGGACGGACAGCCCTGCAACCGCCCGCCCGCCGGCCTCCACCGGACCCCGCGGGGCCACACGCGCAACGCCCCCCCCAGCCCCGGCCCCGACACCGAGAACTCCCAGCCCAAACAGATCTGCACCTTCTGCCTCAGCAACCAGCGCAGGATGGTGAGTATCATATCCCCCATGGCACACTGCTACTGCTCACTAGCACACTCAGCAAGAGCAGCCGCACGGCTCATCTGCTAGACCAACAAACACAGATCAGATCAATACATTTTAGCAGATGTGGTTCAAATCTATTCTCCTTTTGTTTTGTGATCTATATTTGATCTATACAATCTATACTCAATTTTCATGATAATGTAAGTATTTTCATCTAACTTTAGCTCTACACACCGATAAATACTACTCTTGAACCTGAGAGTACAGTCAGAGGGAGTAGGGTGGTAATAGGGTGGAAGGAAGTCAACATTTTACTTGGTAGTTTGTATTCTATTTTTTGTTGTATTTCTTTTCACTACTTATAGGCAAAATTAATGGAGGACAACACAATAATTGTATGTTTCCCTACATTTTGTTTTTCTATGCAAAATTTATCGTATAGAACAATTAGATTATGGAAGGAAATTAGAAAACTACTTTTTTTGTGGTTGGTGTCAAGAGTGCAAAGGGCAAATTTGTTCTGTATTCGTCTGGTCACAAACAGTTTTGTGGAATAATAGATATTATTGTTCATGGGTTTATAGGAAGAGCAGAAGCACTGTATGTCTAACCAATATCCTTTCTGAGGCAATGGCTTGGAAAAAGACTAGAGGACTGACCCAGTCTGTGGTGCTCTATCTTATTTCATTAACATTTGAAAAGTATACTGCTGGCAGTGAGGCTTTTATTGGGAGTTTGAGAAGCAAACAAACTGAAATATGAATGGTGTGGAACAGAAGGGGCAGAGCAGCGTGCGTGTAAACAATGTGCAGGCCAAAGCCTGCACGGCCCCAGTCCCCAGTGAGCGTCCCAGACACGTTCAGCATTCTGGAAACATCTGTTCTAATCCCACAACCAGTACATTTCTACCAACAATTTACTTGAAAATTTATATCCTGCGATTAGTAATACTTTGAGAAAGACACATGAATTCTTGAGCTAAATATATTGTTTTTACAACCCTTAAAAATATTCTCTACAGACCAGTAAAACAAGTATTACTGCGGACTATATGCATTTTAGTGGTTCATAATATGTTCTGCAAGTAAAGCTATGATACAAACTGGATATACAATATACATTGGATTTTTCCTGGAGAACCACTCACAGTATATTATGCATGCAAGCAATTTACATTTCATAAGCAGTTGTATGCAAATGTTTAGACAAACCTGGCAAATTACACGATCACATGTTTTTTTAAGTGAAGAGATGTGAATGCAGTTGCAAATGCCTTACTGTTTCTGCAGTAATGTTGGTTTATTTTTTCATGAATAAAAAAGTAGGAAAAATAAACGGTAGCCCTGTAATTGTGGCAGGGACCCTGGGGGATACAGACAGACATAGAGACACACAGATCTTTTGGCCTGAGATTTACCACTCACATGAACTGCTTACCTGAAAGAAAAATGTGCATAAATTACTGTATCTTTAGCTCAAAATAACATCTAGTAATAAAAGAAAAAGCACTTCTGACATTGATGTGAGTTTATAATCACTCATACAAAATGTTATAACAGTAACACTAAAATATGGGAATGTTTTCAATGAACTGTCACCATGATCTGAAAAATGAGAGTTTTGTTTTGAGTTTCAGAAGATGAATATGCTTTTCAAACAGATTGCAGCTGCCGTGCTTTATTTCACTTATGCCAGCTAGAGTTGACAGGGTTGGCCTGGGGATCAGCTGAATGTATAAAACCTATTTGAAACTCTGATCTGTAGGCTAACACATTTGGCACATAATTACGTCTTGCACACGAGCGGGGAAAAGATATGCCTGAGTGATTCTTGAATCATTTTCACTCTCCAATCAGTGCCACTCTTATCTAACAACACCCCCTCCTCAGTCACATTATCAAGTGTGTGCGTCTCCGTAGTGCTCTGGTCACTTCCACACATGAGTATGGTCAGCGTGCTCTGTGCCTCATTATGAGGTGGCATGTCTGACCGCTCCTCAGCACAGCTCCAGTAAGAGCAGGAGCAGGCTGCTGCTCACAACTCAGAGCTGCTGCTGCCCAGTAAAGGTAATGAGACACATATGGTGCTTCCTGCAGTCTCCACACACACACACACACACACACACACACACACCTGATCCACACACCTCATACACACGTCTCACACACCTCATACACACATATCACAGGCATTAGGAGAGATTGTGTGAACCCAAAGCAAGGGAAGCTGAGACATGTCAGGAAAACAAAAGCAAAACAAACATTGGCCTGGTGCTGCGTGATGATAGGACAGGAGAGAGTGTGATACCGTGGATAACGTGATGTCATCACAGGAAGTGGTATCTAAGGGCATGTTGGAGTGATGTGTTGTCAGAGGATTTGTGATTATCAAGGTAGATGGGATGACGGGAGTGGTCTGATGATGTAAGATGTTTTGCGCTGATTGAGGGGTGGACGGGACATCTGGACAGATGTTGCAGTCGGCGCTCGAGAGCTTGGCGACGCCGGGCGTATTCTGAGCGTGTGCGGAGCTACGCGGCGTGAGACGATAGCAGGAGAGATGCGAGTGGTTACGGGGGGCCTCGATGACAAGGACAGATAAGATGGCCTCTCACAGGAAGTCCCAGAGCTCCCAGTCCACTACACAGAGCTGTGTTTAGCGCTGCGCAGCCAAAGCACACACATATGGAAGCACTTGGACACCTAATCCCCTCCATCAGAAGGGTTGTGTTGGCCCTGTGATGGACATTAAATGATTACATTATCAGCAGACGGATCAGCTGTACAGCTCATCTAGACATACTGCTCCACTCAGCCATATGTAATAGAGGTATATTTATATAAACATGACTGGTGCAATAAGGTGGACGTTTTCTCATCCACAACAGCAGCTATGCTCTGGGCCTGTCTGTTAAAACCCAGAGGACAGTTCTCACGCTGATGGCCTATTATATGGAGATGATTTTTTTGCCATTTAATACAATTGGCAGAACCAGAGCAGTGACATGAACTGCACAGAATAAAAAGCCATTCCTCTGGTAAGAGAAAATGAAAGAGTTTGTGTTTTTGTTGAGTAGTGTATTACTTTTCTTCTGCCTGGTTTCACTGATTTTAAACATGTTGAGATGTGCAGGTTTGATTGGTTAAACAGGGGTTAGCTGACATGTTGTGTAGACATACAGTTTGATGAAAACACATTCAGGTCCAATTAATTTATTTTGCATAATTTGTTTCTTTCAGAACAAGGACCGTGACAGAAAATCAGCAATAAGGAACTAATACTGAAGACCCAAAATGTCACAATAAGAAGATCTCTATGATGTATATACTGTGTTCTTTGTTGTAAATATACAAATGTATTTAAAACTATTCTACAATGACTTGTCTGTATTTTCTATTGCTGCAGTATATTCATGTCTAACCAAATATTTGATTTGGCTTAGGGTCTCAGGAGCACTGAGACAAGTTTGAAAGAGAGAGGGGGATCACTGACCCTCACTGGAACACATTCAGAGCTGAGCCATCAATACAAAAACAAGTTCTGAAGAAGTGTGACCACTCACATTCTCATTTACAGAGAGAAGGCAGCGTGTGTGTCTTGATAGGATAGAATGTTCTGGAATTCAGACATCTATTACGTAAAATAGTGAAATGCGTCTCCCATGATGCATTGGTGACTACCTGCCCCAGCTCCATGTGCAGGAGGTGATGGGGCTGTCTGTGAAATGCGTTAGGAGTCGAGGGGCCCGAGGAGTGTTTGTGTGTGTGTGGGGGGGGGGGGGTTGGACGGAAGCAGAGAGCCCTAGAACAGGAAGCGGGGGCCTGTCTGTTGCTCCCCCAGATACGTGCTGATACTGGGGAGGCGAAGGAGAGGAGGAGGAGGAGAGGAGGAGGGGAGAGGAGGAGAGGAGAGGAGGAGATGGCTTTTGCAGGTAGAACTGCGGCACACTGCCCGTCCCAACGACTGTCTGCAACTTCAACTCCACCACACACACACAGCCCTACGGTCAAATAAACACACCGACTCTTCCTTTTTCCTCTCTCTTTCTCTCTCTCTCTCTTGTTCTCTCTCTCTCTCACACACACACATACACACACATCTCTTACACACTCTGAAATAAGCATTCCTCCTCACGTGAGCCCTCTGCTCCTCTAAGAGTACAGTATATATTCTTCGATGTAAATCCAGGGCACTTTGTGTGAGCTCATTAAAAAGAGCCCATGCTCCGTGGCCCCTGCTGTGCCTGGTGAAGGGGCACCTCACAGACCAGGCTGCTCTAGCTAGACACACACACACACACACACACACACACACACACACACACACACACACACACACACATACACACGCCAGCAGCCAGGCTTGCCCTGCTCCTCCACAGAGGCCATTTGCCAAAGCCAATAAAGATCCCCCCGTGTCCCGTGGCTGTGGATCCTCATTAAAAGACCACCGGAGGAGCAGCCAGAGGGGTGACAGACAGGCCCCGCTCCTCAACCGCCGCTACGCTACGCTACGCACAGCCACCTGTGCTCATACCACGGACGCGCAGGAGAGGAGCTCTAGCTAGCACAACAACTCTCCTGAACTGTTCATTCACAACTCTGAAAGAGTACTGATATCTTGTTGATGTGCAAGTCAGTGAAGGGTGACTTTACAGTAACAACATTACAATCAGACCAGGCCAGCAGACACTTTGAGGTAAGTGAGCAAATGTATCCACATCAAAGGACTGTTGATTTAAATATCGTTGGTCAATGAACTTCTCGGGGGCGAAGGAAACACTGTTATTTTAGTCAGGTCTGCCTCAGCGAGGGAGACTTTCTCTGCACAAATGGTTAGAAAACAGCTGTCTCATATAACTGAGGTTTTGGCGATAGCCGGGACTCCTTCAGATGTTACACAGGCTGAACTCTAAGCTCATGCTCTGTGTAAGGGCCTTGTAGAGGATCGAGTAGCGTGTATGTGGAATAACAACAGATCATCGCAACAGACTTTTCAAATCCATCCTTGATGTTTAGGTAGGACTTATCACAAAAGCCTCAGACCAAAACAAAAACACTGCCTATTGATGTTGGACCCAAAGGTGTGCATACAGTACATGTCAGTACGACTGCAAAACTCTAACTTGAAACTTCAGTTCTGTTGGGTCTCCTTTTGTAGGGATAGTGGAGGGATGAGCAAAATAAAAAGGGGGCGTCTTTCTGAGAAATAAACAGAGTTGGAAAAGCCCTCCATGTGTTTATGCTGCACCTTTATTAGCTGATCTACCAGGTGAAGAGTTGGGCTGATGAGACTCAGCTGCTTCAGTGGATGGGTACAACATAGAGGTGAACTTCACAAACCACAATCACTTAGAGTGGATACATGACAGGATACATACGTCAGGGAGTAAACTCTGCAGCATGGACTGGCGCGGAGTGGAGTGGTGTTGCGTGGCGTGGAGTGGCGTGGCGTGGCGATGCCCGGGTCCCTGAGTCCTGAGTGGTGCTGGCGCCCCTGGTGTGCTGCAGCTGGCTCTCGTCTCTTTTATGTGACACAGGCATGTGCTGCACCGCGACGCCTCCAGCCATAAAAAATCCCAGCGCTCATTATTTCTGAAACACAAAAAAAAGCCGCAAGTCACGAGCCATTTAGAGAGGGCAGCAGGTGCCCCCCAAACCCGATCCCCACACCCCACTCTGGGTTATCTGCTTTTAGCGAGCGACTACCCCACCCCACCCCACCTAGCCACACCCAGCCACAGCCGCACGACTGTGCCACGCCAGCGAGGGCTCTAGCCAGAGGTGAGGGGGAATCAGATCCTAACTAGGAGTGGAGCAGTTGGAAACATTGCATGAGGTAAGCCAGATCCAAATTCTGAATAGTTTGTCAAACTATCAATTTGCTGCAGCTGCACAGTGAAACCAAGGAACCTTGAACAGCAACCCAGCCTCGCTCCAGCCAGGTCTCAAAATCAATTTCCAAAATCATTTTAATTACGAGTTGACGCAGTGGGATGACTTGATGGAGTTGCAAGTTGGGCCAGAAGGATACACGTACACATATAGACACACACTCACACACACACACATACACACACACACACACAAACATCGTGTGTCAATCATCTGTCATACTTATCTTCCCCGACTTGGCCCAGTTCTGCTGGAGGTTGCCTGGGAAGAGGCCGAGCTGGGTCGGCTGTAATGGGGAGCTAAGTGCTCCAGACAGCTGTGGTCAGCGCAGGGACGTGCGTACTGTACGAGCGCACCCACTGCCACTCACCTCTACCAGCTCCGCCGGGCCCCTGGGCACAGCGTCCACCCACCCCACCTACACACACACACACACACACACACACACACGCACACACACACACACACACACACGCCTGTGCGTCTGGCCTCCAGGCGTCCACCCCGCACCGCCAGCGTTCACACGCCACATGAAAGGAAGTCCTAATCGCCACGGCAATGGAGTGACAGGTGGCCCACTTGGCTGAACGGCCCATTACTTTCCCCCCAAACACCTCTCCTTGCTCACTGCTGCAATAACACCTGTGTGTGTGTGTGTGTGTGTGTGTGTGTATGTGTGTGTGTGTGTGTGTGTGTGTGTGTGTGTGTGAGAGAGAGAGAGAGAGAGAGAGCGAGAGAGCGAGATTGTGTGCAAGAGTGAGCTACTGTTTCTAGACGAGGCCGCTGCCAACTGTCCACATTCCAGTAGTAAGAAAACAAGTCTGCTTTACATTTATGGGCCATTATCAGACTGTTTATCCAACTGCTATTGACAGAGAACTGCTATTGGCTGCCCTGGCCATTCATGCCTCAGTGGAGTTGCCTTCACCAAACCTTCCTGCCATGACCAAACGTACGAAACGTGGACCTCATCAAGACCTGCACACTATACAATACAATACAATACAATACAATACAACAACACGATACAATGAGAGTCATGGCAGCAATGAGCGGAGTGATCAGAACCACTGGAGCAATCAGCATCAGTTTTACTGCAAAGAATGTGGCTCATGGAGTCCAGGTTTTTTTAACGTTGCACTCACACATGTGCACACAGAGCACAGCACAGGACGGAGAAGCACAGGAGCTGCTCTGAGACTAGAGTCTCAGCATATGTCCTCTGTCTCTCTCTGTCTCTCTCTCCCTCTCTCTTTCTATCTCTCTGTCTCTCTCTCACACACTACACAAGGTCAGTGGAAACCAGAAGATTGTTTTCTTTCACAGAATATAGATTCGTTCAAGTTGAGATGCACTTTAGACGGAGTGTTTTTTGCTTGGTCATTCCTCCAGTCCTGTGCACATGTGTCTACTCCAGCAGGCAGGCATGTAAATGGCTATGAGAGAGGGTCCAGTGGTAGGAGGAGAGATGAGGAGAGCACTCTGCATGGCTGTGCATCACAGCTGGAGGTGTGCTGCAGGAGAATCATGGCGCTTCCTCCTCCTCCTACTAAATCCGGCTCATAGGGAACCCAGACTCCCTCCCGGACATGAGCGGCAGGTTGCATGTAGCTTTGTACAGGCTTTATAGTCTCCTACACGGGCTTTGGCTGTGTCCTTTCATTGGAGGAAGAACAAGCCGAGGCAAGCGCTGGAATGCCATTCACACTTAATTAACAGCTTTGAAGGCTACGGCAGACTCAAGGCCGGAATATGCGAGAAACCACTCGGAGAGGACAGTGCCAGGCGTACGTTATACAACCTCTGCGTCCACAACCACTACTATTAAGGAAGTTTTAGCTGGTGGCGAATGCCAGCAGGCTCTGTCGGGGAAGCAGTATTCGTCAGTTATGGCCCCCAGACTTGGCACACAGTAATGAGCTGCAGGCAGCGTGGGCAGAAAGGAGATTAGTGCGGAGGATGATTAACATCAGTGTCTTACAGCAGGAGAGAGACAGTTCAAATGGTAAATACCATCTCCAAGGAAAATGGTTATGAGCCAAGAACGTTCGCAGTAGATATAAAATGATTATATATTGCTTTTTTTTCTGCATATCCCCTGTCAAGGGAAATGGATTCTTACGTCAGCAAGAAAATTACATACGGTAAAATCAATTACTGGGTTTACTGCATTTTCATGTGAGTTTCTGTAGAATAATTTAGACTATTCTCAAGTCGATATGAAGGATAAACTGAGGCAGAGTATGAATCAAGTTTGGGAAGATCTCCATTCGTGTCCCGTGTCCTGTGTCTTGAGTCCTGAGCAGGTGAGAGGACGTTCGGTCTCTCTCGTGGACCGAACAGTTTCAAACGGGTGTGCGTTTCTGCTAGCGTGCGCGAGGCAGAGGCTGGAGGCCGCGCGGCTGCTGCAGTGCAGTGCAGATGGGACGCATTAGAGGCGAGGCGCGGCGCGGTGCGGCGAGGCTGGAGGAGATAGCGCACGCTCGGGGGGAGGGACTCTGGCCTCCGCCGGGCTCTCTGGCCCACTTTACGGCTCTGGGGAGGAAGGAGGCTCTTCAGCTTTTACGGGCCTCTGAAGCGATACACACACTTTAATGCTCCAGCATGTGTGCCGGAGGAGCTGCAGCAACCTCCACACAGCCCCGTCCCTCGCACTCACACACACACACACACACACACACTCATCCCACACACACACATACACACACACACGCACGCACACACACACACACACACACACACACACACACACACTCCCGCAGACACACACACACACACACACACATACTCCCGCAGACACACACACACACACACACAGACATACACACACACACACACACACACACACACACACACACACACACACACACACACCAGCTCCCGCTCCCCGCTCCACTAGGCTGGCTGGGTTGGCTAGTGGTGACTGTGACGAGAAGCCTGCGGATCCTCTGAGCCGAGCTGTCCGCTCCCTGTGGCTCACCGCAGAGGACAGGCCTCCTAACAGGGGAAGAGCAGAGGGAGATGGAGAGGAAAGAGAGAGAGAGAGAGAGAGACTGGGAGAGGAGGAGAGCAAAGACAAGGCAAACAAAAAGAGGGGTAGGAAAGGAAAAGTGGAGGGAGAGGAGAGAGGGATGGAGGAAGCGTAGGGATGATGGCTGAGTACAGGGAGGAAGAGCAAGATATAGAGTGAGGAGAGAGGAGGAGAGGAGAGGAGAGGAGAGAGGGATAGAGGAAGTGTAGAGATGATGGCAGAGTACAGGGAGGAAGAGCTAGAGATAGAGAGAAGAGAGGAGAGGAAAGAGAGAGAGAGAGCCATGGCCCAGTAGCCGTCCAGCCGAGCCCAGTGCACTCTCTCCTGCTCAGATGGCGCAGGGGGTTTACTGCTGGAAAAACTCCCCCTGCTGTCAATCACAGCCTTTAATAAAAACAGAGTATAGCGTTGCGGTCTCGCTCGCTACGCCTGCCCCTCGGAGAACTGGAATGCGAGGGTGTCTGTGGAACTGTGAAAATCCCGCCTTTTATTGCCCTCTGCTTCGGGCTGGAAAATTGGGATCGCGGCAAATCCCATCTGGTGGACATTAACTAACCGCCTGGAGCTCCAGCCACTCATGAAATTAAACTTTTTGGTTCGAAAAGAAAAATGAAAAAGCCCTCACTTCCAGAAGGTGTTTAATCAGATTTCCTCTGGGTAGGAAAGACCGGATTCAAACGCTGTCACCCACACCTCACAGACAGTTTGTTCACCTCACTAATAAAAAATGTAAACAAGAGATTGCTCACTCATCTCAGCCACCTCGTCCACAGCCGGCCCGTCAGGCAGCCTGCAGTAGACTGAGCAGGAGATCCCCTCCCATCACTCCTGACTTAGGCCTACAGCCCAGCCGAGCTGCCCGAGGCCCGAGCATTATGGAAAAGCGGGAGGATGCTAGCAGCTGAGGAGAAAAAAAGGCTATGGTGTAACTGTTGTCTGGGACATGGCATGAACGAACAGGAAATTACTCATCTTCTTATTATTCTATTTGAAACCCGCAGCTGTGTGCACCCACTTTTATTTTAGTCAATGATTCAAAACGGTCTAAAAATGAACATAATTTTGGATGCTGTCTTTGCGAAGGCTGGATGTAGTTTGGGGCAACAGAAATACCCTCTCAGAAGTCAGATTTTATTGGGGGAGACGGCTGAAATGTGAGTTGGCCCTATTGGCGATACTGCTCGGGCTGAGAAGTCAAAACGATTTGCTAGAATCTGGGCCTCATGCATTCAGAGTGTGCAAAGTGCCCCAGCTGCCTGTGGGAGTAGTAGCAGCTCTTGAGAGTGGTAGGGTGCAGACCCCAGACCAGAGCAGACGAGCACAGAGCAGGTCTGCGTGCACATTCACCCCCAGCACTCATACAGGACATACACTAATGATAGGAACTGGTAAACACACAACACTAGGAGTTCACGATACGATAACAACAAAGTAAGTACACAGAGGAGCACCTCATGCAGAAATGACCGAAGAACATAAGTCAAGTCAAGTCATGCCGAGTCAATTTATTTGTATAGCGCATTTAACATGCACAGAGTGCATAATAAATATAAACTAGAATGCATTTCCCCGATGGGAAAGTGCGAAGTGTGCTTGCTCCGACGCGCCGCGACAGCTTCCCGGCAGGAGACGCGACCGCTCGCCCTCAGGTCAAAGCGCCAAAGTTTGGCCAAGACGCGAAGCTGCTTTGAGTTTGGCGGCGTTGCCCTCGATTGCCGAATTCTTAAACTGACGTGAAGGGTTGCCTAGGTTCATCAGTGGTATGTCCCAGAGCACCTCAATGTAAAAATGTGGATGTCATCCCAAAGACGTAAAGAGATATGAGACAAAATGCATGTTTGCTAATTGCGACGCCCCCTAGTGGCCAAATTACACCAAATTTACTGAGGCTACTTTGGATGGTGTCCAAAATCATCCCACCAAATATGGTCTTGACACCTCAAAGCGTTTCCGAGATTTGACCTCACTTCCTGTTTGGAGGCTTCGCCATCGAATTTGATTGGCTGCCATGGGCGAACGCTTTGATGTATGGAAATGAAATGTACACCTCTAAGGTCTGTAGACCTTGTGTTGAATTATGTATGAGTTGTTCAAGTGTAGCCAGCATGAAACACGTAACCACTGAAAGAAGGAAGGAGCCTAAGGAACTAGGCATGTTTCTAGAACAAATACGAGTAATGTTAGGAGAATTGCGGGAACATCTACTGTTTACTCACTGTTGAGTAAGTTGCAATGTGTTATAGCCTCAAATTGATGGTAGAATAAACAGGACGACTCACCTGTTCAAATGGTGTAATAGGATCAAATTTGGTGTTGATATGTCAAAGCAACCAGGCTGTTACTGGTTAACGTTTCTGAATATGAAATCGATTTTGGATTGGTTGCATGTGATAAAAGCTATGCCATTTCCTGTCCAGACAGCATTCATATTCAGAAATACTGTACACCGGCAACAAGGCACACACACACACACACACACACACACACACACACACACACACACACACACACACACATACACACACCCCTTTCAAACCCAAATATCTGTCTGTTACATCTGCCTCTTGTCCACAAACTGCATGTTGCACAGTTCACCCACATCTACCCACAATTCTTTGATTTATTAATAATCCCTGCATTAAAAAACTGCAATGTGTCAAATCTTAATATATATATATGTATATACTGTATGGGCAATTTCATGCAAAACTGTCAAGTCCATAACCCCACACAGCGTCAAACTACAGTATGATGTGGATGATGATTTCTTAAAAGTTTACCCTTTCGCTCTTCTTGTTTGTACAACATATTCAATGATATTGTTAACTTAATCATTTGCATTATATAAATGTAACCTATTTTTCCACCCTCATGTCTCAACATATACTGGAGTCACATACATAAACATAAACAGGATCCTAGGTTCTCAATTTGCTGGACTCGCTGTCTACCATAAAGTTAAAGAATAGTAATAACAGAAGAAAAGGAAAGAAGATGTTGATAGCGTGATTAACTAGTGTGGTGCCTCCACTGAAGAATGTCTTTACCACTGCCCTGGTGGAAATATGTAAATCCTCAGAAATGTCAAGTGACTACAGTTACTTCTACCTGCTTTGATATAGCTTATCCTAAATGAAATACTATGCATAATGCAACCATCACAAAACATTTATTGCATCCTTTGTTTTCAACTCTTAGAATTCAGTTCAGTATGACATAATAAAATGAAAGTACAAAAATAGTTTTTAAACCCCTTTTTAAAAGTTCAACCTATCACTTTCAATTAAATCTCAATTAAGGATTACGTAGTTCTAAATAGTAACTGTGTGGTAATAATTCACCTATACCACCCATAGCCTAAATTAGTCAAATGTTTACCATGAACAATAGTTAAATGAAACACACAGTAATACTTTCTATAACACTTTGTGTTGGATGTAATTAATTGGACCTAGAATTGTTAACTGCTATAAGTGGGCCAAACTTCCCAGTTTAAGTCTCCACACATAAGCTTGCCTACCGAGTCGAAAAACGTAGCTCCCACTTTCCTTAGCTGTAGTGGAATTCTGGGATTTCTCCCTAAAGCGGAAACTATTATTTTTACCTAATTATAATTACTATTATTACTGGGGAGGTTATAGGTTTGCACTGATTCGGGTAGGGTAGTGGCAATATACTGGATGGTATATCGGTTAGAATATAGGACGGAGAAGAGATGGGGTTTAACTTTGTATTGTTCCAGCAGAGACATTCAGGATTTCCATACAGAGAAATATGGGTGTGTCTATTTATATATATAGATAGATAGTCTGAAATAATAAAATAAAATAAAAAGACAAATACAATTTAGGTTCTAGTCTTACAAATAATATATCTGCAGCATACAGAAATGCATCAACACTAAGCTCAATAAACTGAATTGTAAGCCAGGACACACATACAGCAACGCTAACCCCTTCAAGATAGAAAGGGAACCTTTTTGTTCGTGACTACAGTTATTATGTGGTCAATTACGCCATCTAGCGGCGTAAAATGGTACGGTGTAATAGCGTTAAAAACTTCCTCTATTTGGAAATGCAACATCCTTACAACACGCTAAACGGTAGATTCCTAAGCGAAACACATGAAGTATTATAATTTCAAAGAACACTTACACTATATTACTTCATGGAAATAATGTCAAGAGCAAGTTTAACAAGCAAACCTCTTGCATACCAGTGTGAATTAACTCGATGTAAACATCATACAAACTTACTTTTCATCAATGACTCGCAACTCTGAATGTCAAAGACTGGATTACTCAGGATAACTGCAGGAATTGTCAAAAGGTAAATTAATTATCTCTGTTTTAGTGCACAACGAACTTGCACGTCTCTGCAGGTAGGCCTGCTAACAAAAATAAGGAACTTAACAGGAAGGCACGCGAGTTTACCACATGAAATATCGCGACAAATGCTAAATCACAGCGAACACACAAAAGTCCCGGCCTTTTCTACATAATCACTCAAACTATAATGAATTCTACACGCTAATACCTTACAGATGTAAACTTGTGCACATTCAAAGGATACACAACGAATACAAAAGCAGTAGCCTACATATAAAAATGCAAAGCTACAGTAAACAATAGGCCTAATCTCCGTTACATCTTCTAAAGACGTTAAACAACATGTTTCAGAAACGTTACAACATATGCTGAACAGTAAATATTGTAGGCTAGGCTACTGGCCTCATAAGTTCTGAGCTAGCTCAGCTATCCAGCAAGTTTACAATCACTAGCAGCTAGGCTAGGACGAACAAAGAATGCAGGAAATCTTCACTTTTTTCTCCTTTCCTTCATTTATGCTGTAAAACTGTGGATACAAAAATAAACTATTTTCAGTCCATTTGTCTTGTCTAACCACGCATATAGCGAATTGCCACTATATCAAAAAACAAATAAATCTTTCTCTTAAACATATCTTATTTTCTGTACTTATGTCTAAACACATATTTCACCAGAACAATGTATACTTACAGGCATTGCCTTCGTATGGGTAAGAAATAACTATAGCAGGTGAAAAACATAAATTGTCCAGACAGCAACCAGTGTGAATCATCTCAGTGACTTCTCTCGTTTTAACGCTAAGCAGGAACACTACTACACTCCAAAGTAGATTCTGATAAGGCCAGTAGATGGCGCTCTAACATAACAAATGACTGGTAAATACTAGTGCAATAACATAAACGAAATCTTGGTCGGCTCAGACCGTGACAATATTATTGACTAAACAATAAACATGTAGGAATGAGGTGTCAAACTCACTTTATGGTCAATTATCATCACACGCACGCCAAAGATAGCACAGTGTCTCTCTCGCTCAGAAAGTGCACGAACATAATGACTGGTGCATTACAGGAAGTGATTTACCCAGAATGCTCCGGTCATTTATGGTAAATAACAAGAAATAAAATCGAATTACTCTCAAAACATCACAAATATATAAAACAATATCCTGTAATCATTACAATCTCCTAAATAGTAATTCATTACGAAGAGAAACTATTACAAATTGTCAAAAACGAAACACCGTCACAGTGAAAACTCGTGTGATTGCAACCTTATATACCACCTGGACATTCAATTGAAGTAACAAAGAGTAAGTCCGTACTTGCCTCTCGAGGCCATGGCGTCGTTAAGATATACACAGTCTCGGGATAAGACAACGCTGCCGTCAACCCAAAGTGCACCATTGCGGACAATCTCAGGCAGGTCTGACAAGGACGTCGGCACAATGCTGCGATACAAGAAAGCTGTCATGATACTAACGAGATGATGGATCCCGTCCCAGTTATTTTTGCAAGAATTGGCATACTTTGATTTTTTTTAAAAAAAAATATCAACATTGTATCTTAAATCACTCTGGAATGTCCTTTTGGCATTATTTAAGCAATTTAAGATGAGCTATTCTGCTTAATAGTATACATTCGTCAACACACACGTTTTTGCTAATTATAGAGCCATCGACAGACCGAATAACACCAAATTTATTGAGGGTGCTTTGGATGGGGTCTCAAGTCATCCCACCAAATATGGCTTTCATACGTCACAGTATTTCCAAGATAGGCACACTTCCTGTTTGGCGGCTTCGCTTGCTGAATTTAATTGGTTATCACAGGCGAACGCTTGGACGTATGAAGGCGAAATCAAGGCGGTTGATCCGCCTTGGTCTGTAGATCACGCGTGCCAAGTTTCATGACGATCGGAGGAACTATGCGGCCAGAGTCGCTTTACTTTGACTTTGGACAAAATTCAAAATGGTGGATAATCCATCATGGCGGAAAATTACATCACATGGTGCGTTGGAATCAGCTGAGTCAGATGATTCCAATGGTATAAGTTTTATCAAAATCGGCCATACGGATCAAACGTTACAGGCATTAACGTGTTTTCCAACTTTGACCAGTTGGTGGCGCTAGGGCGTGAGAGTGGCGAGCATGAAACCTGGTGGTGTCAATCAGGGTAGTCTCCTCTATCAGTGTACCAAATTTCATGACTTTATGTCTTACGGTTTGGGCTACAGGTGGAAAAATGTGTGGGCATCAGCGCTCAAAAGTCGCTTTTCCATTCATTCCTATGGGAAAAAATCGACCGGAAAAACTGGAATAACGGGAGAACGACAAGGCGTATCAAAAAGCTGTATACAAGCCACCATCGTCGCATCAGGACGCACGCGTGAGAGGTGGAACGGTGTCTTTAGCTCCAAATCCCTAGGACAAGTTAGGGAGACAAAAGTTGGCGTTAAGATAAATGATAACTAGAATGCATTTCCCGGTGGGAAAGTGCGAAGTGTGCTTGCTCCGACGCGCCGCGAAAGCGCTCCAGCAGGAGATGCGACCGCTCGCCCTCAGGTCAAAACACTGAAGTTTGGCCAAGACGCAAAGCTGCTTCGAGTTTGGCGGCGTTACCCTCGATTGCCGAATTCTTACACTGACGTGACGGGTTGCCTAGGTTCATCAGTGGAATGTCCCAGAGCACCTCCAATGTAAAAATGTGGATGTCATCCCAAAGATGTAAAGAGATATGAGACAAAATGCATTTTTGCTAATTGCGACGCCCCCTAGTGGCCAAATTACACCAAATTTACTAAGGCTACTTTGGATTGTGTCCAAAATCATCCCACCAAATATGGTCTTGACACCTCAAAGCGTTTCCGAGATTTGCCCTCACTTCCTGTTTGGAGGCTTCGCCATCGAATTTGATTGGCTGCCATGGGCGAATGCTTTGATGTATGGAAATGAAATGTACACCTCTAAGGTCTGTAGACCTTGTGTTGAATTATGTATGAGTTGTTCACGTGTAGCCAGCATGAAACACGTAACCAGTGAAAGAAGGAAGGAGCCTAAGGAACTAGGCATGTTTCTAGAACAAATACGAGTAATGTTAGGAGAATTGCGGGAATATCTGCTGTTTACTCACTGTTGAGTAAGTTGCAATGTGTTATAGCCTCAAATTGATGGTAGAATAAATAGGACGACTCACCTGTTCAAATGGTGTAATAGGATCAAATTTGGTGTTGATATGTCAAAGCAACCAGGCTGTTACTGGTTAACATGTCTGAATATGAAATAGGGATGGCGAAAACTACAAATTTTCTTGACCGACCACCGAGGCTCATTAGCCGGTTGAAACCGGTTAACCGATTCGTTTAAAATAAATTATGCTATTTGAAATAACAGCCACGCAATTTCCCAACTCTCATCTCTCTGTCCCCCGCTCATAGGCTACACACAGCCCCGGCGCCGCCCTTTCACTCACGTCACTTTTTTAAATCCCCTACAGCGCCAAACATGAGTCCTGCAAACCAAGGAGCTTGTAAGTGGAGGACAAATGGTTCCTTCGCTCCGAAAATGGTTTGGGTACAAGGTGATCGCGTTGCAAATAAAGGCGTTTGTCTAGCGTTGGAAGCTCATTTGAAGCTGAAATGGCCGCGGCTCACTTATGAAAATGACAGCTCCGAAGAGACGCAGCTTAGTTTGAGGAAGTGCTAACAATAATAACGAAAGATGATCATTACCTTATCTGTTACCATTGATGAACCTTCCTGAAATGTAGATGTAATGTCTTTCCAAATCTAAGCCCATCTTATGCGGAAAGTTGCCTAGACTGCAACACGATAAAACCAATGGATAAAACAGCGCACTTCCAGATTGCAAAAGACGCACCGGCCACCGCTGTGACCTCGTACCAAATGTTTTTATTGGTTTATTACGTAGCCTAGCCTACAAGCAGGCGAGTTATGAAAAATTGAGTGTGAGGGATAATTTGTTAACTTCACGAAAAAAAGATCTTCTTGGAATGAGATGGCTAGCTGTAGTAACGTTTAGTCCACTGTCTTTAGGCTAATTTAAAGATGCCTCTTTTTTTTTTTTGTTAACCGACTAGCGACAACTTTGGTCGGTTAACGTGGATACGGTCAACCATCGGTCAAACAGTCACCGGGTTAACATCCCTAATATGAAATCGATTTTGGATTGGTTGCATGTGATAAAAGCTATGCCATTTCCTGTCCAGACAGCATTCATATTCAGAAATACTGTACACCGGCAACAAGGCACACTCACACACACACACACACACACACACACATACACACACACACACATACACACACACACATACACACACACACATACACACACACACACACATATACATATACATAATATATATGTATATACTGTATGAGCAATTCCATGCAAAACTGTCAAGTCCATAACCCCACACAGCGTCAAACTATGATGTGGATGATGATTTCTTAAAAGTTTACCATTTCGCTCTTCTTGTTTGTACAACATATTCAATGACATTGTTAACTTAATCATTTGCATTATATAAATGTAACCTATTTTTCCACCCTTATGTCTCAACATATACTATACACATAGTCACATTCATAAACATAAACAGGATCCTAGGTTCTCAATTTGCTGGACTCACTGTCTACCATAAAGTTAAAGAATAGTAATAACAGAAGAAAAGGTAAGAAGATGTTGATAGCGTGATTAACTAGTGTGGTGCCTCCACTGAAGAATGTCTTTACCACTGCTCTGGTGGAAATATGCAAATCCTCAGAAATGTCAAGTGACTACAGTTACTTCTACCTGCTTTGATATAGCTTATCCTAAATGAAATACTATGCAATGCAAGCATCACAAAACATTTATTGTATCCTTTGTTTTTAACTCTTAGAATTCAGTTCAGTGTGACATAATAAAATTAAAGTACAAAAACAGTTTTTAAACCCCTTTTTAAAAGTTTAAAACTTTCAATGAAATCTCAATTAAGGATTACGTAGTTCTAAATAGTAACTGTGTGGTAATAATTCACCTGTACCACCCATAGCCTAAATTAATTAAATTGTTCATTTAAATGTTAAATGAACAATAGTTAAATGAAACACACAGTAATACTTTCTATAACACTTTGTGTTGGATGTAATTAATTGAACCTAGAATTGTTAACTGCTATACAATAAGTGGGCCAAACTTCACAGTTTAAGTCTCCACACATAGCTTAAGCTTGCCTACTGAGTCTAAAAACATAGCTCCCACTTTCCTTAGCTGGAGGGGAATTCTGAGATTTCTCCCTAAAGCAGAAACTATTATTTTTACCTAATTACAGTGCATGAAAATGCACTGTACTGTTATTCCAAAACTTCTTATTATTATTATTATTCTTCTTCTAACGCACTTAATGGAGCTTCAACCGTTTAACGTAGAAACTTCATTCAAACTGCGCTGCGTAGGTCTTACTTAGGCCATCCGGGCTTTGTATTTTTCAACTTTGTAACTTTTATACTTTTTTAACTATTAATTAATTAAAATGACAATTTCCCCATAGACTTAACATTGTGATTATGACATCATAATAGAGCAATTAGAATCTTCTGCCAGGTGGCCAGGCCAGCTGCAGCAGCTCTCTCTCTATCTCAGGCTTTAAGCATACATTCTCTGTGAAGACTACACATGCCTGTTAAACTGTTTCCTCTGTCCACAACTGTTTCAAAATAAAAGTCCTCACTGCAATAATACACTATTAAATCATTTAACCATTGAAACTACTAATCTATTTAACTGTTCAACCATTCCCACTGTCAGTTATCATCAGCCATGCCTCCGGTCAACTACATGAAACCTCCATGTACCTAGCAACCAACATAGCAACCATTAAAATTAAGCGTTTATGACCGTTTCCATAGCAACCAACATCATTATACTGCAGTAACTTCTTGTTTCCTGATAGTGGCCACCATGGATACCCTAGCAACAAATGTTTCAAAATAAAAGTCCTCACTAGCAAGTTAGCTAGTTAGCATGGTTAGCATAGTTAGCATTGTTAGCATAGTTAGCATTTTTAACATAACTGCTAGAAATGATTAGCTAAGTTAGCTAATCAACCTGGTTAGCATTTTTAACATAGTTAGCATTGTTAGCATTTTTAGCATTACTGCTAGAAATCATCGGTTAAGTTAGCTAATCAACCTGGTTAGCATTGTTAGTAAAGTTAGCATTGCTAGCATAATTAGCATTTTAGCATAACTGCTAGAAATCATTAGCTAAGTTAGCTAATCAACCTGGTTAGCATTTTTAACATAGTTAGCATTGTTAGCATTTTTAGCATTACTGCTAGAAATCATCGGTTAAGTTAGCTAATCAACCTGGTTAGCATTGTTAGTAAAGTTAGCATTGCTAGCATAATTAGCATTTTAGCATAACTGCTAGAAATCATTAGCTAAGTTAGCTAATCAACATTTTAACATGAATATAAATCATTAGTTAAGTTAGAACTGGAATGTTTCATCTTTAAACTGTCTACCTTCACACTATCAACACTCTGTAAACTATGCAACCACCATGTTTACCCTAGCTACACCTTAGTAACCATATCTACATTATCTATCTATTTTTGCATTTTCATGCACTGGTAATTCCTTGGAATTGCATTTCTAGTTATTATTACTATTATTATTGGGGAGGTTATAGGTTTGCACTGATTAGGGTAGTGGCACTATACTGGATGGTATATCAGTTAGAATATAGGACGGAGAAGAGATGGGGTTTAACTTTGTATTGTTCCAGCAGAGACATTCAGGATTTCCATACATACAGAGAAATATAGGTAGATGGCTATTTATATAGATATATAATATATCTGCAGCATACAGAAATGCATTGAATACTAAGCTCATTAAACGGAATTGTAAGCCAGGACACATATACAGCAACGGCAACGCTAACCCCTTCAAGAAAGAAAAGAAACCTTTTTGTTCGTGACTAAAGTTATTATGTGGTCAATTACGCCATCTAGCGGCGTAAACGGTACTGTGTAATAGAGTTAACTCGCACAGGTACAAACTTCCTCCAGTCGGAGATTGTTAATGAGGGCTATCTTTTACTGTCTATGGGGCTAAAGGACTGTATTGATTGATTGTGTTGCTTGGGTGGCGTCAGTTAGAACCAAAGATCATAGAGCGCTAGACTCTTTGGTTAGAACACCGGTTGTGAAGCAGTAGTTTCTCCTTAGTTTCTTTATTGAGTTTTCTTCCACCATACAACAGCATGAATAAATGTATAATGTATAGTGGTCTGTAAAGAACCAAATAAACTGTCATTAATATGGTCACTAAATAAACTGTATCGCTATCTCTCATTCTATGAGCACAACTTCTCACACAAGTAACATTAACAGGCTTTCAAACCCTTAATGCTAATTCTCCGTTTAGCATGCTAAGTCCTTGCATATCAACGTGAAAGATACATCCCACTCCCAATACACATGACCGAAGGTTACGTTCACTTACTTTTGTTGTCATACACGCACACAACTTCAACTTAAGGTAATTGGCAGTAAACTCACTCAAAACTAACGTCATGAACTTCACCAACACTGTGGTAGCCTAATACTATACAAATTCTAGATCTAACGTCTCTAATGATCTAAACATCAAACTTACTTTTCGTCAATGACGCACAGCCGTCTGCTCATCATCACAACAGAAAACGAAACTTAACAGGAAAACAAGCGACGTGATTTACCCAGAATGCTCGAAGTCAATATTGCATAGGCTATAACAAGAAATAAAATCTCAAAACATCACAAATATATCAAACGATGTCCTGTAATCATTACAATCTCCTAAATAGTAATTCATTACGAAGAGAAACTATTGCAAATGGTCAAAAACAAAACACCGTCACAGGGAAAGCTCGTGTGATTGCCACTATAAATAGCACCTGGACATCAGTTTGATTTAACAACGAGTAAGTCCGTACTTGCCTCTCGGGGCCATGGCGTCGTTAAGATTTACCCAGTCTCGGGAAGAGACATCGTTGCGGACAATCTAAATCGGTCGTGAGCTTGCGTAGTTGTATACTCTCTCAGTCAATCAGCTCAGACGCAGACAGTGGTTGCGGTATAATGGAGCTGGGCTAAATAGTGCTACAAAAGCTCCTGCATAATGGAACTCGTGCCAGGTCCTTTTGCAAGAATTGGCATACTTTGATTTTTTTTTTTAAATATCAACATTGTATCTTAAATCACTCTGGAACGTCCTTTTGGCATTACTTAAGCAATTTAAGGTGAGCTATTCTGCGTAATAGTATACATTCGCCAACACACACGTTTTTGCTAATTATAGAGCCATCGAAAGACCAAATAACACCAAATTTATTGAGGGTGCTTTGGATGGGATCTCAAGTCATCCCACCAAATATGGCTTTCATACGTCACAGCATTTCCAAGATAGGCACACTTCCTGTTTGCCGGCTTCGCTTGCTGAATTTAATTGGTTGTCACAGGCAAACGCTTGAACGTTTGAAGGCGAAATCGAGGCAGTTGATCCGCCTTGGTCTGTAGATCACGCGTGCCAAGTTTCATGACGATCGGATGAACTATGCGGCCAGAGTCGCTTTACTTTGACTTTGGACAAAATTCAAAATGGTGGAAAATCCATCATGGCGGAAAATGACGTCACATGGTGCGTTGGAATCAGCTAGGTCAGAGGATTCCAATGGTATAAGTTTTATCAAAATCGGCCATACGGATCAAAAGTAACGGGCATGAACGCGTTTTCCAAATTTGACCAGTTGGTGGCGCTATAGCGTGAGAGTGGCAAGCATGAAACCTGGTGGTGTCAATCAGGGTAGTCTCCTCTATCAGCATACCAAATTTCATGACTTTATGTCTTACGGTTTGGGCTACAGGTGGAAAAATGTGTGGGCATCAGCGCTCAAAAATCGCTTTTCCATTCATTCCTATGGGAAAAAATCGACCGGAAAAACTGGAATAACGGGAGAACGACACGCCGTATCAAAAAGCTGTATACAAGCCACCATCCTCGCATCAGGACCCACGCGTGAGAGGTGGAACGGCGTCTCTAGCTCTAAATCCCTAGGACAAGATAGGGAGACAAAAGTTGGACTTGAGATAAATAAGTATATGAAACGCACGGATAACAATAGTGTGCTTTTGCAAGCACACTAATAATAGGAAGAACAATAGTGTGCTTTTGCAAGCACACTAATAACAAATAACAGTTGTGAGTGGTGAAGTCTAGACAGGGGCGTTCTCAGACACAGGCACCATGGAGATCTGGGCACTGAGAGGGGGCCGGGGACCAGCTCAACCAACCACAAGCACCAGGAAAAATGAAGTGTGACCAACATCGGTCGATCAGAGAGAAACGGCTAACAGAAAAAAGCATTTTTGTTCATTGGAAGTTTCCATTTGGTTAAGTGATTTGTGGGATAAAATGTCGTACTTCTTGGTCTTATGTACAACTGAGACTGGAAGTCTACACCTACACGTACATAACACACCATACACAGAGAACAACAGTGCTGAGGCAGGCTCTCAAAGTTTGATGTTATTCTCTAATAGTATCTATACTAGCTGATATATTAATGATATGACAGACAAGATGCCATAACTGAACAAAACATATGCATATGCACACACACACACGCACACATACACACACACACGCACACGCACACTCACACGCACACGCGCACAAACACACACACAGACACATACAGACACAGACAGACACACACACACACACACACACACATAGACACTCACACACACACACACACACACACACACTCACACACACACACACACACACACACACACTCACACACACACACACACACACACACACACACACACACACACACATACACACACTCATCCTTATCTGGTGACCTCCATTCAGCCTGTTCCAGCGATGTCTTCATCTCCCTTCATAAAGCTGCACCTGGCTCTTGCGCTGGTGTCAGGACCAGAGCCTGGGGAGCTGCCGGCCTGCCGTGGTGGTGAGCCAGCGCAGACCTCCAGACCGCGCTGCCCTTCCTGTGCAGGCTGCCCTCGGAGCAGCGCAGGCCTTTACAAGGCCCCAGGGCCCCAGCGAGGAGCTCCATAAAGACAGATAGAGAATGCCCATCATGTATCAGTGAAAACTGTAGCAGGGAGAGGCTTTTTGTCA
>NC_084999.1:33226060-33266060 GCF_963854185.1 Sardina pilchardus | reverse complement strand
CTGGCTGCCGGCGCGCGGGTTGGCTCTCCCTGCCCGTCTTCGCTGAGTCATCGCGACTTCCTCGCTGTCTGCGTACAGGTCTGGGCGGCCAGGAGCGTCCACTGTCTCAGCGCTGTCCAGGACTACGGTGAGTGGCGCTGCGGCTACTCTTGGGTTTGGTCTCGGAGGTCCAGCGTGGTCTGCGGGCTTCTTGTCTTTGCCGCTGTGCCCGGGCACCACGCCCACGCCCTTCTTGTCCACTGGCACGTCCAGCTCCTGGCTGCTAACATCTGGATCCACCACTGGGGCTAAGACACAACAAGATGAAAAGAAAATGAGAAGAGGTTGACCCTCTCCTGTGTTACACTGCCCTCCCAAGCTACTGTCCACTCCGAGACGAATAACATCTTAGACGCACACTTCAACCATCAGCAGTTATCTTTGAATTATGCTACATTTCTGTCATATTGAAGGGCTTTATTTTCCCCATTGCAGTAAGCTCAGCGGTCACTGCTGGTCAGCAGCAGGCTGCCATGGCTCCTGAGGTGGACACACACCTGGCCGTGTTGCAGGACGCCTGTCTTCAACCACCTCCTTCTTCACTGGCACCTCCGTCACATCAGCACTGTTATCAGCACTGTCTACTCAACAACACACACACACACACACACACACACACACACACACACACACACACACACACACACACACACACACACACACACACACACACACACACACAGGCCACAACAGCACAAAGTGTCCGACATTCAAATATAAGTTGAACCATTTTTGAAGTACAAAATAATATAAAGTATATAAAGTTATGCTGTATAGCCATCATTTTCTAAAGATGAAAAGTAGGTATTTTACCAGCTGAGTTGTTTTCTTGGCGTGCAGGCGGCTCTGATAACAAATAAACAGTTGTTGTTTCATTCTAAAGATGCCATACACCAGTACTCATTTGACACAACCAAGTGTCAAAGACTATGTATACACGCTAATGACTGAAGATTTGATTAAATCCATAAAGTTTGCCTACCTTTGGGTCTGCTCCTTCTCCCTGGTCTCCTGGAACTACTGTCCTCTAGCAGAGACAAAGACAAGAACAACAGAGAGCTCATTCATTTAATGAAGAGGTATGCACTGAAAAACATACCTGTTGACTCATCATACAGTAACCTAACCACTGAAATGATAGTGGACAGAAACCTCTGCTCTCTGCGGATATGTCCAGTTCTCTTGGATCTATGGGAGCAGGCAGAAACACAACAATGACCATATCAAATATAAAGGAGATCATGAATACTGAAGTATTGATCCCTTTCTCATGTTATTCTTTAACACCTACCCGTTGTCTCAACAGAGTTGCTGCTTTCTTTGGACATTGCCTCAATAATGTCTGCATGACAAAAGCCATAATAGTCATTCAGTCAATACATACTGTATATACACATACTGTATACAGTATAAAGGATTATAAAGGATTTATATCCTTACTATACTGACCTGTCAGAACGTTCTTTTCTGGAGTGGAGTCTGAATTGGTACAAACAACGTTTATTCTTTTTTCTGTATATTTACTATTTTCACACAACACTTTCACATGTAAATCATGTATCATTATTGTAGTTAAACATACCAACGAAGTCATCTTCCGGACTTGGAGTTGTGCACACTTCTGTGAGAACATCTACAATAACATGTACAGTACTACAGTAAGACAGGCATTGTTTCTGACATGATAGCTTCTCGTAAGGATCCTGTGTTAAACATAATCCCACGACATGCTAATATTCATTGCTGTGCAATCCTGTACTCACCTGCAGGTGCTTCGGAGGCTTCAGGTGCGTCCTCTGGACCTAAAGGGCAGAAGAAGATGTTGCATGTGTGGACGAGGAGACATTACTATATCTGACCAGTAGAGAGCAGACTAGGAGCTTACTCTCTTCACCCTGTACAGCTACGCACAGCTATGAGGAGGCTCAGTCTAAAGCTTTAGCACTGTGTTCAGAGCAGAACTAACTGCATTTACCAAAGACATTACATTACATTTGACTAACGCTTTTTAACCCTATGCAACCCAGACCAATCAAGGGAGAGTACGCTAAGGACAAGTTGGTGCAGCAGTGAGAGCTACTTCTGAACAGTCAAGTGTCAGCTGTAGTCAGATGATAAGTGCTATAATTAGGTGGAAGCGCTAGAATTAGACTGCTTTATGTTTGTAAAGGTAGTGGGGAAATCAAAACCTGTCAATTCCTCTGGGTTGTGGACCGAAGGGTGGTTCATGGCAAAGGCACCTAGTAGCAAAGCAATGCGTAAAGTAAAAGAGTGTTAATTGCATGTATGACTAGAATGTCTTAAAAGTTTGTATACTGCCCAAATGTATTTTAAAAAGACTGACAGGCAGACAGTCAAAAATAAAAAAGCGTATGCAAAAGGAAAAAAGACCAACTTTACCATTTAAAAAGCTAAGAAACTCATCACCCCTGTCTGTAAAAGTAGAACAGGTTGTGAGGACACAGTGAAGGGATTTTTCATACATACTTTCTACAAAATATTCACAGTACAGGGTTGAATATTTTACCATATTTTAGAACATATTTTAAACAGGAAATGCTTTACCTTTAATTGTTGCAGAGGTGACAACTGTTACAAGAAGCAGAAATGGCAGCGGAAATAGTAAAATCCTACACAAAGAAACACTGTAATTAATTGTCAAGTGCTTGCTGAAGCATTTTCCATTCTGACTTCTTCCGCTTGGCCCAAAAGTAATGAATAGACCTGGGGATTTGCATATTGTCCTCCAAAATATAACACAACAGAGAACATTTACATCAGTACATCTTGGGGACAGCACAAATCAGCCACTTACCTCTTCATGTTATGTGCAGATGGCTTAGGCATATACCATACAGAGGAGCATGCGAGTCTTTGAAGGTTTTATAGCTGTGGCCCGTCACTTCTACCCACATGGGGATGGAGAGGACAATAGCCCCACAAATGAGCTGCTAGGGTTACGCTCAGACAATGACTACCTGTTGAGGACCAACCCACCAGTGCAGTCAGCAGCAGTCTCTTGGAGAACATCAAGCCCATTCACAGCTCCAGCTTCAGTACCCTCAGCACGCAACACTGCAGATTCCACAACTCTGGATCTTGTGTTCTGGTCTACAGTTGAATGGTGGTCACTCGGCCTTAGACTCAAGAGTCCAATCTTGCCTCTGGGATGATCATAATGTTACCAGACACTATTATTATTATAGCTATTATAGTTATATTATTTTTGCATACACAACTCAACACACAAGGCTCCACTCAAATAAGTGCTAGTGAAGTTTCCACAGCATCACTATTGTGTGCGCAGTTGCCATGCTTACCACAATGTAAGACGAAACCCCTCATCCATGGAGGCAGGCAGCAGGCCCAAACAAGGAAGCCCACTCTCCATTCATCCTGAATGACAGGGCCACGGCTAGCAGAGCAGGGGACGCATGAGTGGCCATGCCTCTGGCTCTCTCTCGCTCTGGTCAGTCTGGGAGCAGCTGGGAGAGAAGGGGGTTCTGTTCTCCTCCAGAGCACAATGACCTGAGGAAACATGAACACAGGAGCTCACTGGTCGCATGTCACAGCACAGACCTAGTTCACATGACAGGCTGATCAATAGGACATCTATGTCTGTCTATCTATAGGCCGGTCCTCTGCCCAGGTAGGATACTGCGGGACTCTTTGATGTGGTTCAGGAGCCCACGTCAGGGCACTGATATAGACTTCACCTATAGACAGGGTGGGGTGCTGCCATTTGTATTGCTGAACCAAAATGCAAAACGATCTGAGTTTACTTTCTCAGTGAAGGAGTGCTGAGTTTTTGTCTTTAAGTTAAATCTTCGTGGATTATAAATGTCAAAACATGTCAAACATCTAGAACACATCCAAGCATGTTAGTGTAATGTAGGTGACAGCACAGATGGATGCCTAACTCTCATCATGGTGCTCTCACCTACTCTTTCATATCAACTCTCATTTCTCCTTCATCTAGAATTGCTTCTGTCCAGAAACAGATCCTTGATCCTTTATGGTTTCCCCATAAAAACTTACATCCCTATCCCTATAATCCAATTATTTCACTATGTTGATGTTATGTTATGTTATCACAACAGAAGGCAGTAGCAGCAGATTTGTCATCCATCTCTCTCTGAAGTGCAGGGAAGGGAAATGAGAGTTGAGGAGAGACCCAGGTGGTTAAGAGTGAGAGGTAAAAAACGCTGGTAGCGGCCTGCTGCGCCAGCACAGCTGTGCTCTTCTCTGAATAACCTGATACATTTGAAACAACTTACAACAAGACCATTGTACAGAAGAGAACTTGTGAAAATCAAAAATGTGAGGAAACATCAACTTCATTTTAAGAGGCTATTAGAGATTGCTTCAGTTGCGTCAAAAACTAGGACAGCTTGGCAACCACTTGCCCAGAAAATCAATGGGAGCGCTGTACTGCTTATTGACTATTAAAAATCAAGCCATTAACTCAATTCACCAACCCTATGCCTCTACAATATTCTAATTTCATATCAGATCAAGACTGTATGGCCAGAATCATCCTAAACCTCTGAATCATGTTTTAACCAACTATTTCAATCATATACTGTATTGCCACGTATGGTAACTTGTACATAGTGAGGCTTCAATCAACCACTAGATGTCAGTAGAGTAACTTGCACTGAACATTTCATCTTGTTCATATCACTACTGGCTATCCCAACTCTAAGATGGACAATCCCAAGCTTCTTTCAGTAAAATTAACAGTATATTAAGAGTAAATTAACCAATAAATTAATAACATTCTGTTCTTGAGGCCTTTGGCATCAGGATTAAGAGCATGGCTCCCCAGTGAGATAAACTATAAGACTACTTAAATAAAACCACTTCAATAAAACCACATTTATGGTGGGTTCAGTGGAAAAATCAGGACAGTTCTTTTTCTTAAAACAATATATTTTTCATTGAAATGATTTATAAAACAAGAAAATATTTTAACTGCAAAAGATCTATTGCAAACCTTAAATGATTTAATTTACAATACATTAAGTTATTTCATTAGCTTTTAAATTCTCACACTGATCACAGGCAGGTTTGAACCTTTGTTCAGTCCATTCTAGAATACTACTCTTTCACATCAAATATTTCACAAATGACAAGACCAAAATAAGTACAATTTTATGAACCATTTAAATGAATAATAACCTATAGAAAGCCTAAGCATGTAGTAGCACTGGAGTTAAATAAAAACCTACAGAGTTGCTTGTGTCGTTCGTTCCGTCGGTCATTCTGTGCAGTTTACAGTAAATACACCACATGCAAATTGTAAAAGGGTGCTTCGCCTCTTTAAGGGTTTATTTCTCACACCGAAAGAAAATGTTTAGCACTGGATTGCATCCTCTCAAGAACAAAAATTGTTACAAAAAAAATTCTTCATGGTAACAAATGTCAGCTTAAAACCTTAAAAGAAAACACACACACACGCACGCACGCACACTCCCATAGACATACACACCAAGAGTGAAAGGAACGCAAAAATTGGCATATTATTATTGACCCTGTGAGCCCAGCACTGGGCTAACACATTTAACAGTAAATGGAGGGCGTCGGCCAGGCCTCCATATCCAGGTGTGCTTGTACAGCACACACCTCCAGCTTCCCGCTCCCCCCCAGCTCACTGCAGAAGGGTGCCGCACGCCTCGCACACACCACTGGAGTTTGGGAGGGGGGCACACGTCCTGTTCAGTGGTAAGTGTGCTGCTGCGGTTATGTCCAGGTTCACAGTGTAGAAACGCCCGATAGAAACACTACAGGAGAGGAAAAATAAAAGCCAAAAACAAAAACAAACAAATAAAACAAAAACAAAAAAATAAACAAATGCACAAACGAGAGGATTCACCTAGTTGCAGACAAGAACGTACGTCTGGGACATATAAAATAAATTTTATTATCCTTCGTCAGGTCTACATTGTAATTGCGTTCCTAGAGTCGTTATGAGAGTGAGTGCCCGGAACTCTAACACATCCAGGCAGGTGCAGCAGTATATTTCTTTTGGAGTCCACAACCCTGGTTTAACTGAACGGAGGGCAAGGTGACTGTAGGGGACATTAATGCGGGGGAAATTCTCAACATAATCAAAAGGAGGAGCGTGGGCCAGTCACTGTGCCTAGGGAGGGGAGGGTTCAGAGGTGAAGAGACAGAGATGGCGAGGTGGGAGGATGGGTGGGAGGGGGTCTGTCTGTTGGGAGGGTCCCCTCAGGGCTGCGCTCCGGTGGCAGCAGGGACCTGCGTGGCCAGCGTGTTGGGGGCGGAGATCACGGGGGAGCCGGCCATGTTGGCCATCGGTTGTGTGGTGGAGGTCATGGAGGTGATGCCTGAGAGAAGAGAAGGTCCAGCTTAGCACAGAAACAAATCCATACATCACTGTGTTGCTCTGACAGACATGATGGGCTCATCCTTAATGAAGGCCTTCGGCAGTAACATCAGAGAGCTCTGATAGGTCACCCCACTTACCGGCCATCATACTGGAGGAGCTGACTGGAGTGGAGCTGGCAGCCATGTTGGTGGTGGCTGCACCCCGGCCCTGGTCTTTCACTATGGGGTCTGCAAACAAACAGTCAAGCAAACAAACAGTGGTCAGCAACAGCTGTGGTCATCCTTGAACAACCCCTTGTCTTATACAGCCAGTCTAGTCCAAATATAAACATTATGCCTACACAAGTCATCCTATCTTAGCTTATGTTATCTATTTATACAATATAATTGATAGAATGTGAGAATGTGTCATGTAGTCTGTGCGAGAGGGAGAGGCCTACAGAAGTAAGGGTGATCCATGGCCTCTCTGGCTGTGAGGCGCGCCTGGTGGTCGTAGCGTAGCAGCTTGTCGAGGAAGTCCAGGGCCTCAGTGCTCACCAGATGCTGGTTCTCACTGTGCACAAAGCGCTCCCATCTCTTGCGCGAATGCCTGCCACCAACAAGCCATCAAAATATCAGCGCAAAGCTCAAGAGCTGCAGGGTAAACTAACAGTATTTACTTTGTAGTCAAGAGAGCTGAAGGAATGTTATCTTGAGACACATAAATATTGGAGAAACCAGCTGCTAGCATCTTTACTCAACATAACGAGCAAGTAAAACAAAAACATTCCATAAGCCATATCAAACATGAGCAACTCTCACCTGCCCAGAATGTCATTGAACCGTGGGTCTAACTCGATGTTGTATTTGTCAATGTAGTCATACAGGTCCTCAGTGCCCAGCACTTTTGCAATGCGGACCAGCTGAGAATAGAATGACGATGCATCATAAAAGAGACCAACACAGGCTCAAGAAATCATTTTCACAGCAAAAAACATCTCTAGCACATCAGAGAACACTGCCAAGTCATACCTGATCATAATTGTCATGCCCATGGAAAAAGGGCTCCTTGCGGAAAATCATACTGGCCAGCATACACCCCAGACTCCACATGTCCAAACTGTAGTCGTACATCTGAACACGAATGAAAAGAAAACATCATCACAAACGCACATTGAAACATGACATTACAAAATGAATGGTCCTGTTTCATACATAAGCTCAGAAGAATCACTGCACAACAATATTAAGTCGTCAAATCACAAGCACCCCAACTGTTACTCACCTGGTAGTCCACCAGAAGCTCAGGGCCTTTGAAGTACCTAGATGCCACCCGCACGTTGTACTCTTGGTTTGGGTGGTAGAATTCTGCCAAGCCCCAGTCAATCAGACGAAGCTGAAGAGCAAAATAATTACCACAGTAAATAAAAAGGTAATGACAGGATGGTCAGAATGTATTATATCCATGCAATATGGAAACCTATGAATACTAAATATCTTCTCACCTTTCTGTGCTCATGATCGATCATGACATTGTGTGGCTTCACATCTCTGTGCATGATTCCCATACTGTGACAGTAGTCCAGGGCCTGTACATTCAGACATCACATCAATAACAACTCACATATCACCACAATACTGAAACCAGAAATGTACTCATTTTCTCATGATGTAAAACAAAATTAACTACAAGACACAAAATCAATCATAACTGAAAATCAAAATTCAGCTCTAGTATAGAAGTGTTTTGAAGTCAATTAAAGCATGACTTACCTTTAAGATTTCATACATGTAGAAACGAATGTCGTAGTCTGATAACGTTTGATACAATTGCTGCAAGAGAAAGAAAAAAGAAATCAATAACATTTAACTGACTAAGGCACAACTAAGGTAACATGTTGCGAAGAGTCTGCATGTAGAGCAGAGGCTCTGTGAAAAACATGAACATTCTTACATTGCTAAAAACAAATAATGCTTTCTTGACTCAATTTCAAATGTTGTGCATAACGATTTATATGATAACTTCCGAATCTTACTAACATGGGTTTTATCTTTGTTTACATGATAGTTTTGAAGTTATCAATTAAATACTTTCACTTTAAATGTGAAATATTATGCCATTATATTGCCATGCCATTGTTGCTGTTCAGGCACCTTTTAACTTTAACCATTAAATGGCGAAATCAGTCGCTTTGCACACAATGCTATTTTGAGAAAATCCACGATAAACAAACTTCCGGGTTAAAATGTTAAATTTAATGCTTTTGCATAATTCGACAGTATACAGTCTACAGTTTCATAATGTGAACACATTTCATCGGAAAAACATGTTCTGATTGTAAAACCCGGTGAAGATTCAACACATTAGCAGTCATTTCCGTAGTCCATGCCATTTAAAAAGGTGATATTCTCCTCTTCTGGCATATGGTGATGGGAGAACCATGTCAACTTTGGATGCGGTTATCTTAGCGATAGTTTTTGTAATACCCTCGAATCGATATACATATCGTTGGAAAGCTTAGTTTATGGCTGTTGATGAGAGCACAATAACTTAATTTTGTAAATGTACCAAAGCGACTGGTTTCGCCTAGCAGGGTCACAAGAATGTAAAAAGTATCCTCATCATACATTATAAACAACTGATAAAAACTGATCAAAGTGTCTCACAACGCATCTCGAACCATCATTTTTCATGTACTAAGTAGCGGTTACTCATGAATTTAAATGGCAGTTTTCTGTATAGAAAAAGAAAACTTCTATGCTTCAGCGACAGATTCTTCCCCCAAGTCTAAGTTGTAAAGAATGGGATCAAAGTGAGAGCCAAGCTGCTTCTACACATCCTTAGCCAGCACATTAGTTGCACACATACTGCAATCATCCAGACTACAATGTCTCTTACCTTAAAGTCTGTGTTGTTCACATGCTCAAAAACCAGGGCTGGAGTTCGGGACTATAGGGTTTGGGGAAAAAAGGGGGGAACCAGGTTAAATGATTCCTATTAAAATACTAAACTGCATATCATACATGAACATGCATGCATTTACATTTGTTCATTTAACAGACGCTTTTTCCAAAGCAGCTTACATGGTCAAATATATTACATTGTCCCAAGAGCAAATCGGGGTTAAGTGCCTTGCTCAAGGGCACAACGGTGGAAGCCGGGAATTGAACCCACAACTTTTCTGGCCACTGCATGCTAGCCCAGCTCCTTTACTACTACACTACCACCGCCCCCATACACAGAACTCAATACTCAAGTGAGTCTACTGAGCATTCTACACAAATTTAACTCTCAAGTTCTACATAAGTCACTTAAGTCTACAAGGTGCAGTCCCAAAGTAAGGACTGAGGGAGGGTGCGGAAAGTAGGAAAGAAAAAAGCCAGACCCAGAGAATGGAGAATAAGGCAGGTTCAGAAGACGTGAGACACATGAGCGGACTTCGTATACATTGAGGCACAATATGTGAGGACCATTTTTGCTTAAGGCCAGATTTCTGCTAGAGGAAAGTTGAATGAGATTGTACCTTGAAGAAATGTAAGCTATCAGAGTGGAAATACAGCTACTGGTGTAATTGTTAATGTAGTTGTGTGTATTTAAAGCCTAGATATTCTTAATCACTACAGATTGAGGACTACATGAATCATACAGACACCCACCACAGGGTCCTTGACGATGTCTAAAAGTGTGATGATGTTGGGTCCTCCTCGCAGGTTCTCAAGAATCTTAATCTCGCGCTTGATTTTCTTCTTTTTTACTGGCTGCAGGAGAACAACAAACAGACAAATATAGCGCTGAACCATATGACATAAGGACAATAGCAATGATAAACTGGAATATGTATAGACACAGAGAAACAAGCTGCATTCAGTACAATAGTCCCATCAACAGTAAATGCGTTGAGTAGAGGCCTACCTTGAGAATTTTGACTACGACCTTCTCATTGTTTGTAATGTTTATAGCCTCAAACACTTCACTGTATTTCCCACGGCCAAGCTTCCGGACCAGCTGATAGTCATCTTGATTCCTGTAGAGTAAAAACATGAATTCTCATGAAACAGCAGTATGTAGAACATGGCATGATGTCTGAGCTGAATTAAGAAGCAGATGAATGGTGCAGTGATGCTGCGTACCCCCATTCCACCACATGGGACTCGTAATCCCAGTACTCGCGGGGCCTCTGTGTATTTACATCAGGGTAAACTCGAGAGCGGCTGGGCACAGGGCCGGACATGTTCCACTCGAGATTTCACAAGCTCCTGAGAGGGAGAGAGAGAAGGCCATACAGTTCACAACACAGTTAAGGTCAAAGATAACTATGCTAGTTAGCGTCTACTGTATCTTAGATCTCTGCGCTAGTTAGCTTCTTCTGTATCATTAAGTTACTCAATAGGTTAAACATATAGCCTTAGATCAAAGCTTTAGGCTTCTGTAATTTCGATCAGCTACAGACAACGAGTGACAGAAAAAGCGTGAGGTCACTTACAGGTACTTAGTTGCAAATGTCATAACATGATGCTTCATATCACAAAATGACTTGTCTTCTCTATCAGGAAGCTATTCAATAGGCTTAACAATAAACATATAGCCTTAGCCCAAAACAGCTGTTAGGCTTATGTCAATTTGATCTGTAAAAATTGTACATACAGCCATGCCTAAATTCTGCTTACTGCACATTAATTATGGGCTAATATTACAATGTAATATTCATTATTGAATGCTTAGCGGGAATTATTTTTCCAATTGTATTGGTATTGGCCATAACAAACCAATACATATCTTGTTATCATATTAATATTATAAAATATTAACATTACTTAGATTAGATTAGCTTAATATTTGTCACTGTACAGGGTACAAATACAAAGACAACAAAAGGCAGCATCGGTGCATCTCTATCTAAATGAATAGAATTCAAAAGGCTGGGGAGGCATTTTTTTTTACAAAAATATAATTTCAAGCCTCTTCACCAGCCATCACTTCTGCAACAATGGACAAAGCCTTTAGGCTGAGTCAGCTTTACCTTAGCAATTTCCTCTGAACAGCTGATGGCAGGTGGAGCAGATGAGATGGCTTTATGGAGTCGCATAGGCTACTGGGGGAAAAAAATACATTACAATCCAATATTACAATCACATACATACTATACACTTACAGTCATGTGTTCACAGCATGTTGTGTAGGGCCGGGGTCAAGTTTAGATGCTCACCTGATCTTGTTTGATACAAAAGAGGACATCCAAACAGTCTAGGCGCAGGGCTTAGTGCTTGAAACGGTCATCACTTCTCTCATGCCCGAGTACCTGGAGCAAAGCAGAAACAAGCCATCACACCTCCATACATAGACTACTTTTTGTATATCATCACTTACTCATTCAAATCCAAAAGCAGATCCTCTCTACTCTGATTCACATGATGAGAATTTTCAAACCATGCTAACTATCCAGGGCATTTATGGTCTAGAGTGTCATGTTAGGGGTACTGGCAAATGTGTGGTCTAGATTAGCAGAGTTTGTCTCAGGTCAAAGGTACTTGGCTATCTAGTCAGGCAGCATGCAGCTAATCACTATGTAAATATGCAATATGCAAAAGCAATTATGTTAAATATGGACAGACCAAATGGCATCTTCCAGCCTCTGAACCTAATGTTACCTGATAGCAACCTCCTCTGCTCTGACCAACACTTTTCCACTGATGTGAACTTGATACCATTTTTCTTCCCCTTCGATAATTACGTGTGTAAATCAGATGCACCTCAAAGCAACCGAAATGTGCAAATTATCTGATGCATTTGTTTAGTTTCTCTTAAACAATACAACTGCCCCTCTCCCCAATGTTAACTATGTCCTCTGGGAAACTTCTGCAAGGAGATAAATGACAATTCAGACCTACAGTTTCAGTGCGAGTGACCTGGCCATGCACTTAAAACCTTTTAAATCCAATACATGGCTATATGGCAGATCGAGGCATGCCTATTTCATATTTTGAATCATGTTTTAAATGTGCAATATATTACCCTCAAGGTGCAACATATTAACAGCCTCCTATTCTATGCATGGATGTTTAACAAAATATAAAGATATCGAGTGAAGAATTAATCACATGTTTAGGAAGGAAGACTTAAACGTTAGCTAGTAAGCCATTTTCGGTGGTTGTGGGCATGGGTGTCCATTAGAGATTCACCATAGCCTATGAAGACAGGGGGCATGCACCTTAGTAACCTTACGTCCAACATTAATTTCCATCTGCATTCAATCAGCAACATCATAACAACAAAACAACAAAGTCTTTATCCGAGACAGGACCAATGGCTATATCTAGTGCCCCAACTAACGTTGGCGAGCTGGCTAGAATTATCCAGCACTGCGGAAAGAATTGCCATCAAATTGGTCTCGTCAAGGATCGGAGGAGGTGCCTCTATATAATGACATGGTTGTGTTTCACACACATACATTTAAGGCATCGTTAGCAACCGAGTCACCTTTGACTACACATTAATCGACAAATGTCACTTGACTGCTTTTTAAGTAAGTTAACAAGGTTGCACAGATAACGTGCGGCAACCGGCTAGCTAACGTAAAATAAGCTAACCTTAATAGTGTTGACACAGAGGCGTTGGCCTGAATTTAAGGGTAAGCCATCTGTTAATCCTTTAAACCCATTATTATCGTAAAACACGAGCAAATGAACCCACATAATAAAAACAGAACTTGTCTTTTCGAATGACCGGCTATGTTAGTTAGCAAGAAATCCTAACTTGGTTAACGTTAGCTATCGTTTGGCACGCTAGCAATTAGTAATCCGTTTCACTGGTGCTAGCCTTTTACTGTGCTAGCCAATGTTAGCTGACGAAATAGCATAACGTTTCGTGAAGCCATCGCACAAGCTACTGTAGGTAAAATGGTCTGCCACGCCTTAGCCATACCTTGAATAAAATATCAGCGATATAACTGGTTTGGTATATTTACTTCTTCTCTGACAAAATAGCCCAAAACCTAAAGAAACAACAACTCAGTTATTTCTTAGTTTTACAAATCGACTAAAATGCTCATAATGTCGTGTTGCATACTACATCAACGCCGGGTGAAAGCCTGACACACTAACGTTACCGCTAGTTTAGGAAGAGTTAGCCAGCTAAGGATACCTAGCAGGCAATAGTATGAAGAAACATAAATTCTCATAAAATAACTACGCGTCGTACAGAAAACGCATTAATGCGTATCAATACAACGACAAGGTTTCCCTTTGTACATCGAAATTCAGCGTTGAGGTATAAGGCTTTTGTATGACCCATAGCTAACTAACAATTGGCCGGGATAAGACAGCTAGCAAGCAATGGCTCCACCGTATAGAATTTTGTTAGCTATCGCTAGCTAGCTAGTTGGCCAGTTCGTCAAACGATATATCAAGGTGTTCACCTCACACAACTAGTAAATATGAATTCGGGATGTCTGTAACTATTCAAAGAAAACCAAGAGGCCTTTCAAACATTTTACGGTTTAGGATTTTAGACCACATTACCTCTCGGCCTCTCCCGGCTGACAATATGGCGGACCCCGCAGATGTAGACGATACCATAAGCTAGGGTTAGCTTGCTTGCTGTTGCTGGAAGGGGTACCATTTCCGGTATTGCTTATTTGGCCTGAAAAAAAGTCGGAGGTATCTCCTCGTTTGACCAGAGGGTTATGGGCCCAATTTGATGGTATATTGCAGTTGCAGCTGCAGTTGAAATGTTTGAAATGCAGTGGGCAACAACAGCAGTCACCTTGACTAACATTAGAACACTTGTTGGTCCTCCTAACCAATGTTAGTAGCCTAATGTACTGGGCAGCAGCAGCATCACAGGCCCAGAGTGTCAAAATATTGTCTCAATCATGTTAAGTACCTTTTCAAAACAGCACAGTGATATTAGTCCGTCTGCCGCACTGAAACCTAGCTGAAACCAGCTTCAATTGCAAAAGAAGACACACAAACTGAATCTCTCTAATGCATAGGTGTTTAGTGCTTGGCAGTATTCACTTCAGTTGATCAACACTAGCTCACAACCAAGCACAAACTGTATGACACATTTCATTGTTGTCACAGTACACTTCATATGGCTTTTACACAGAAGCTGTGGTCATTATGGTAACAATGTGTTTTGTTTTTAGGGTTACCTCCAAACAAGGACATCAGTTTTAAAATCATCCAAAACAAGCATCATCCTTCATGGCTTCACATGGCTTTTGTTTCTGTGACATGAAGAGGCTGCTCAGGGGTTATGTTTGTGCATATGCTACATGGCATCACATCTTAAGCACTTTATTGAGTCCATTTCATTCACTGTGGCCTTTATTTCAGAAGTCAGACTGATATGCAGAATCCCAGAGAAAGTTGTTGTCCAATTCCAGCCTCACAGTATTGTGAGGCTCCTCTTAACGCACACACACAAACACACACAAACAAGGTAAGCCATCCGAATACAGAGATAATATCAGCACCTCTCAGCACCATCATCACAAACTCATCCCAACTCACCTTCACATCTCTGGTGAGGCATCCCACCTTCCAGAATATTATATTATCACAATGTACAAAAATATGGCTCTGTTAAAGGACGAGCCACCCTTTGTGGTATTATCCTCCTATTATTGTTTCAGTGGTGCTGAGGAAAGGAGACTGAGGGTGTGACATGCAATGTGAAACAACATAATTACATACAAAAACATGGGAGGACAAAGCATAATTGACAGGCATAAATGAGTCATAAAATGAGCCTTGAGACAAATATAAATAACCATTCAGTGTCCTTTGATTTCATGACTCCAATTTAAAGGATTTTCAGAAGGCTAATGCAGTGACAGAGGTGACTGGGTGAACCATCAGAATGTGCAGTGATTGATCTGAAGTTGAAAGAGAACGGGGGGAGGGGGGGGGGGTAAAATCCTTTTTTATATTAAAAAATCTTGAGTTCATACATTGTGGTTGCTTGTCTGTAGCAGCCCTGAGATTGAGAAGTCCCAGTGAATCAGGTATCCCACAGTGAAAGCGAGGATTGTCAGTCAGTCCTTTGATTAAGGAGTAAAATGCATTGATTTTGTGGCCTAGCCATCTGTCCATTTCACAGTGTTAGTTGAAAGGCTTGGGATTACATGATGGAGCATTTGTTCTTGTGGTTTTGTGGGTCTTTGAAGCGCAGTCTCTGCTTGGACCTGTACTTCTCTAAATACGTCAGCTGTTTGCTATTGATGGCTCCTCGGCGCCTCCTGTGGGCACAAACAAAGAACAGTACCCATGTAACTAAAAGTATGACTTCAAATACACTTTATCTTATTATGGGCTCAGTGTGTATGAAAATGGTCTTAGTGTGACTTTCTACACGCCCCATAAAAGGTTAGAAATAAATAAACAAAGCAAGTGATGGGGGGGGGGGGGGTGTTGTGGGAGCCAGCACCATCTCTTGAGCAATTTCAAGATTGACTCACTGTCTGATGAACTGTATGGCATCCTCGTACTGCATCCCGCTCTCGATCAGTGCCAAGGCAACCAGTACAGGCGCTCTGCAGGGAACAGAACGAGCTGTGAGACACACGGCTGAGAAAGACCAGCCCATGTTCCCCCCGTGCAAAACATTTCCAGGAAAAGGCTTTCCAGGATAACTTAAGACGCCTGAACAAGCGTACCACCTAGTGTAAGCATTTGGGAATGGATTTAGAATGGCTTTCACCTCCCTTTAAATGCATCCAAAAGTCTCAGAGGATTGTACTGGACACAATACAGCTCTGCCCGATGTATCTAATGGGGACTAATCTCTTAGTGTCTATACTTCAGCACTCACAGAGTGTGCCACCATCAACATACTGTATTCATGACAATGCTGATGTTGAGAAACGGTCGCCTGGTATCAGTCAAGTTAGCCTTGCTGACTTGTTTAAGCTTGGGCTGTCCCACAACATGAGAACAAACACTAATACAAGTGTTCTCAGTCATCCACATGATCTATAGCCAGAAGACCCCTCCTTACAATCATCAAAGCAAATAGATGATCCAAGAGCACCATGTCCTAGAGGTCTTCTCCAAAACGCATATCTTGTCCATCTACCATATCTCTATAAAATTCTCCAAGTCTTCAAAATGATGGGTAGTTTGTCCTTAATATGAGATGCTTGATGGATGATGTGCTAGATTATCTAGCGTAAATACACCGTTTTTACCCTGGAAACTATTTTCTGCCATTGTCTTGGCTTATATTCAAAGAGCATATGCTGAATTTTATGCATAATGTAAGAAGCAGCACACAGGCAGGGCAGTGAAGTACAAAATGGCATAGGGCTCAAGCAAACTTCAGCTTCTTCAACTCTTAGGATTAAAAAGAATGCATGGAGATACAGCATGAGAAACTGTGCTTTATGGGTGTACCGTCATGGACTTGAGCACAGCAAGTGGCTCTTTGGATGTGACCTCCAAAGACAGCCATTCATCCCCCACTTGAAATGCTTTTTTGAGGGCACCAGAGGGCCAGTATGATCTCTCCATTTAAATACGAAAACAAACTGAACTGGCTAAAACAAACACTGGCACCTTGTCAAGCATTCTCTGGGGAGGCCCAGAAGTACGTCAGAGAGTCTGGTGCCTCACCCATCAGAGGGAAGCCAGGGTCAGGGGTCGGCTGAGGGGCCACGGAGGGAAGGACGCCTTCAGCTTAACACTACCAGTGGACAGGCCAACCCTGATCGGATCTTAAAGCTCCTACTTACTGACCGTCTGGTCACATTTTCACGGGCAGAGGACACCGACCGCTAAGGACTGGGGGGGCTTACCAGCCTTACAAATATTACGGCAGCTCTCAGATATGCCTTCCCATGGCAACCAGCGCCATTCAGCTGAGAAACACTGACACTTTACTTCAGGATGCCACATATGCGCTGTCAAGTTTTCAAAAGGCTGGATATCAATGTTTCCCTGTTTAAAGTGTACAGATACATGTCAGGTTTTGTTGTGCGACGGGAGCCTACTCACCGACCCAGTCCAGCGACACAGTGAACCGCCACACAGCAGCCAGGCTCCTCACAGAATTTGTTCTTCAGCAAGGACAACCAGTCATCCACTATCTTAGTAGGTGGTGGGGCACCATCATCAAAGGGCCAATCCTGCAAAAAAGAGACAGAGAAAGTGAACAGCTGTGTCCACCTGCCTCATCTCAAAAGTGAAAAGAGTGTAAGAGGCTCAAGCCTAAGCCTGGTCATGATGTATGGCTTATTTGCTTTGTCTCTGACAGTCACCTGAATTCACCAACTAACATACAGTACTTATTTACCATTAAATGATCGATATAACATTTTAAGAATTATATCCATCAAAGGAATTGCATCCTAAAAGGAGATCCATTTCAACCAATAGTGCATAGTGTGTTTGCGGGCATGTGTGTGCACACATGCATGTGTTTTTGACGCATGAGTATATGAGTTAATATGCAGGTGTGCAAATGAAAACCGCCTGAGACAGATCATGTGCTTCTCAAGAACCTCAGGCCATTACCATGGTAACAGTACTAGCAGACCTAGCTTGGACACTGTCACCATCTGCATTCTCACCCATTCCTCTGCATGTCAAAGTAGTGGTGCAACATAATAAAATGGCAACCAAACATCACAATGTTGCACTTCCATGAGACATATGAGGACAGTCCTGCCCCAAAGTTAAATACTGTGTCATACAATGCTGATTTAATTAAATGCTGGAGTTTCTGTATATGCAGTGACAGCTTACTTTCAACAGACCTGACCCCATTTACTACTAACTCGTGGATTTTTAACAGTAGGTTGTCACTGTGGTATATCACAATGATAATTCAACGCAGCAATATCATTGAAGTTACACAAAGTATTTCAACAACATATCTAGTAACCAGTCTACTACTCTGTTCATTCAGAAACCCCACGTGCTAAATCTCTTCCTTAATTAGGCAAAGATGAGCCACAAACAACCATCGTAAGAGCCGTCTCCTCCAGCCAAAGCAGTCAAGAATCTCTGCAGGTTAAATATAACATTTAAATCCACTAAGAGGTTAACACGCCTTGCTCCTGTCTGGAATGTTCACCGTAAGCTATTAATTCCAAGAGGCCCCTCTAAGACATGTGGAGTCTGCACTATCGTCAGCTGGGTGACTGCAGTGCTGCCGTGGTCTAAATGTGTCAAATGTCAGTGGACGTTCATTGAGATACATATTTCCATTTACTGTACATCCGGCAACTTAGCACTAGAGTGGTCTGACGATGGCTGCACCTGTTTCCAGTCAACAAACACTTACTATCACTTACTCCTTATTTCTCTTCTATCTGTGCTGTTCAGCGGACGGTGTGACTGGCTGCACACATTGAAAAACATTAGCTCAGCAGTCAACACTTTTTACTCATGCCCAGCATGGCTAAACAATTCTCAGTGTCCAAAGATAACAGCTGCCAAACTAGAACGTTCAGAGATCTCAGGTCTCTGGTCTCAGAGATCAGTGGAGTTTCCCCAAGAGTCACATGGTCCTTATGTGATGGTCTTCACTGCCAGGTAAAGCCACGGGTGGCACCCCGGGTGCCCAAGTGAACTGCATTAAAGAGGCCAAGCTGGCAACTTGGTTGTTTATTTAAGGCAAGACTATGAATGAAACTGTAAGCTCAGTTGTCAACATGGCACACACAGACAGCATGGCAGCTGAAGCCATGACTAAGTCTTAAGAGTTGCCCGTCACCCTCTCCACCCTACTACAAAATGTCAACTTCTGGCATTACTGCCAAATAGTTTGTGTTAATGTCAGCCCAATCAGTGAGCCCAATACATACTGTGGGACACCAACACAAACCTTACTTAGCTCTCTCTTAACCATCAACCAAATGTCCAATAGCCTCTGACATGCCCTTAACACTAGATGGTGAAGAGTTCGACAGCCTATAGTATGGAGGGGAGTGGCCAAGCCCCCTTGTCAAACACTCCAGCCCCCATGGCAACGGGGAAATGTTGACATGCCAAATTGAAAACACATGTGACTGGTGGACACAGAGCGGGAGCAGTAACAGGGGGACACGGGGAGGGACATGTCCTGAGGGTCATCTCCCACTAGCACTGCTTACTCCTGAGGGCCAGCTTCTTCATCGACATCAAAAGGGGACGCCATGTCAGAGCTTCAGCTGCTGCAATCAAATCCCTGGAAACCAAAAAGCTATCATAATCCCTCACCATGGAAACGACATCATTCTGACGAAAGAGCCCGTATCACAGAGAAATGTGCACATGCTTGTGAAGCATCCACCTGAGGTTTCCTGGACAATAACGAGAGGGTCATTTCAGATGCAGCAAAGGGAATCACATGCTTCCAAGAAATAAGCATCTATGTGCGGACACCTTCATGAAACATGCATGCACTTCCTCATCAGAGAGCAGAGAAGATGGGCTATAGAAGCCACCTCATCAACCAAAACTAATTCAATTCCAAATCTCTCCATATCTAGGTCGCCAGAGCTTTACTGAGGCAGATCAAATCTCAGGACCTTAGCAACTGTTTAAAACGTCCAGTCAAAAAGCCACAAATCATGTTGGAGGCTCCTCTGGTCAGTGGTGGGAACTTGTGGGTGGGCAGTCCTTTACCATCACTGTAATCCCATCCTTCTCCAGGGGTGTCTTGTCATAGGTGACCTCACACACTCGCACAACTGTCGTTGCGCCATACTTCTTCAAGTCCTGCAAAACAGAGAGCACAAAGTAAACACACCGACATGTTCTTAGGTCACCGAAGGTCATTCAGCAGTTCCTGAGCTAGTGTATGCTTGTCATTTGCAAAAGTTAGACTTTTAAAATACAATTATTACAATTACAAATAAAATGTGTGCTACACATATGACTGGACAACATTTAAGATTACCTCAACAATATGATGGACATGCTTTTCATGTCATGACAAAGTACTAAAATCACAACACATCAGTTCTGAGTATAGGGCTAGGACTGACATTGCTGGTAAGTTATGTACGTTCATCCTGTGTGCATGTCAATGAGCATCTCACCTCAATGAACGTGCTGAGGGTGGCATTGGTGGGGTTGTGCGTGATGAGAAAACGCATGTTTTTGTAGCAGAGCTCGACGGGGGCCGGCCGGTTCATCCTGGCCAAGCCCTGAAGCTCACTTCCTGGAGAAACGCGCACCCAGGCCGGGCCAGCCTCCACCGAGCCCCCCAAGACCCCTCCGTGTGCAAGCAAGCAGCCGAGTCCTCCTCCACGCTATCACAGCCCTGCAATGTTCTCCAGCCAGCAGCCTCTGAGAGCCAACAGAGAGAGCCCTCAGACCATCAGCCCCCCAGCAGTCAGCAGCCTGAGCAGGACCAGAGTGCGGCTGGTCTCTGCAGCGGTCAGCCGTGGCAGACTGAGCGGAGGGTCGGCGGGGAGTAGAGTGCTCGCAGTTGGGTGACACTGTCCTGGATCCCCCGTCTCTCCTTACCCCATTGGTCTGCTTTGTGATCGCCGGTCAGAAAGACAGCGGTGTGGACGGCAGGCTGCTATCACTTTGGGCATTCAAAGGGCAGAGATGGGCATTCTGCCCTGCGACCTATGCGATGAGATGTTGGGCGTGGCAGTAATCTCCACTCCTTTGCAAGAACTCCATCAACAAGGCTGGGATACAATACTGTGAAGAGCAGACATAGAAAATCCAGTTGAGGATGGGTGTGCATGCAACAGATTTTAATCCTAAACAATCTTTCAAATATGCGATTTATTTTTGTATGTTGTATGTCTGGGCTATGCTGATAACGTGCACGTTTTAATCGATATGTAACAAAAGACAGTAGGCCTATGTTAAGGAAAAGCCCAACGGCTCTCTCTCTGTCAGAGGCAGCAACATGATATTTACTGTGATATGCCTCTGGGGACAAGTGTCAATCACAACAAAACTTAAATGTGTGATTTATCATGCCGTAAGCCCTAATCAGTAGATGTTGCAGTAGCGATCACAAAAACAAGTTTAATACCAACGGAAATTTGAACATTTTAAAATTTGGCCTGCACAATAATAGCATATGAAAGCAAGCGGACTTTTCCAGAACGTCCAGTTTGTCAGTCCGTCAGTAATGAGAGGTCTCCAACATGACGTTCCAGAAGCAGCCTAAACGCAAGCTGAGAGTAGCCTACGCTACCTATCGCTCACCTGTGCAAACTTCTCAGACACATGTTCTCATCGCAGGTGGGAAAAAAACAGCGTTACATCAAGTTCTAAATGAACTCAACCGCGACGTAGCCTAGGCTACTTATATTCCATAGACGAGCCGAGTCACTTACCAAACACTAAATGTGCACCGCGTCAAATGTCCGCACATTTATCTAAGCACCGACATATCTAACGGAACCATGCGGGAATATCCTCAAATCCTCCCAACAACCGCTGGTCATTGAGTGCTCTTCGAACTCGTGTGACTCTTACCTCGGTGTAGAGCTGAGCTCCGTTCAGTATTACGCACAAGTCTCTAGAAGGAATAGCGCCCTGTAAACGGACGCTATGGTTAATACTAATAACAGTCTCTGCTCTGAACCAGTTGAAGCTGCCTTGGCTTGCCATATGACACTGACAGCACTCAACCGCTAATGTCACAAACAAATGCACACTTAATGCTCTTAGGCTGCGAGTAGAGCAGCCCCTCCCTCTCTCTGGCCCCACTATAAAAATAGACCAGCAACTGAGCCAAATAGGTAACGTTGTAAGCCACCGTGAAGATAGTCATTCTTTGGTAACGCCAATAATATATTCTACTTCAATTCAAAACGTGAATGTCATGTGATAAATCCATAGTTGAGTAATACAATAGTAATACAATAATCACAGGCTACTGTTCACAGAGGGAGGTAGCAGCTAGACCTATTTGTAACCTTGACGGCCCACATACAGTATTTGTCTATACAAATACTCTAACTGAAAACATTTGCATGCCAAATGACAAGGAGAAGTGTCAAAGAAAAGAATGCATTCTTCACCAAATGTAGCCTACTCTCCATACATGTAGTGACAGCTACTAATGGCTTGTCACTTTAAGTATATCCAGATGCATAGCCCTGCAAATGTCCATTCCTGGCGTGCTTCATTCAAAATACACTCATGTGTCATTGTGCCCACAAAAAATAAGAACCCTTGGTCATTGTTTACGGAACCTTGCAGGAGTCATTGTTGATGTTGTATAACCAGAAAACCTGCGCTCATTTGACTAAATTGTGCACACATTTCTCTGAATATAGCGCTCATTTTACTAAATTGCGCTCTCAATTTAGCAAATTGTGCAAACTAGCCTATTTCATTTACTAAAACGTGCACGTTTAATTACATTATGCGGTAATTTTACTAAATTGTGCTCTCGTTTTCATTTCTGTAAAATCAGTGCACTATTCAGAAACTTGTGTGCACGACAGTAAAATGTGTGCACAATATAGCAAAATTTTGCACAGTTGACTAAATTGATCCCACAATCAAATAAAATGGAAACACAATTTAGTAAAAACCAAATAACTATGCAGTAGAATTAGCACAATATATTATATTATGCACACAATTTATAAAATGAGACCGTATTTACTAAAATGAGTGCACATTCTCTAAAAAATACCAAAAACATTTTCTTGGCCCACTCTAGGCAATGTTAGTAAAACTCCTTTGGTTGGTTCACCATTCACCTGAAAGGATTAAATGACTTTCCTATAGGCTAGCTTACAGTTACCTTCATCAATATGCTTACCAAATAATCCATCAGATCTAGGTCATAACAAGTCTATTCTCATCATGAGTGGATGACTTTGGAAAGGGGAAAGTATTGCTACACATACGAATCAATTATCAGCGTTGGAAACGTTTGAGTTGAACCTGGTTCTACAGCAATCTCCAGCAATGGCAGGCACATGTACATACAGCCAAGGTGAGAGTTATTTAAGGTCATGAAGGCTTAATTCTGAGCAGTGAGTCAAGAAAGAGCAGTGAGTCAAGAAAAGGCTGAACTACTAAACAAACTCAAGGAACAGCTTCATCATTTGCCCTAAATCACAAATCTCAGGACGTCAACAATAACACATAGCAAAACGAATTAAGTTAAATATAGTTTATTCTCACATATTATTAGTCAGCAGTACTAACCCAGAAACACCCAATAGATTCAGCTTCACTCTGCAACTCTACAACTGCAGGCTAAACCCTTGAGGCCTTGCACCCAAGTCTGATGGCTTCCCTCTGGCTGGCGGTCACCTCTCCTGTGTGGCCTAATCCTTTTACACAATGGGCAAGTGAAAGGAGAGTCAGCCGTATGGGACTACCTCTGCCAGGTTGTAAAAATAGTGGCACTGCCTTCTAAATGGGACCCAACCTGTTTTTTTCTTTGGGCTGTACTATTTATTCTCATGTCTCTCCGGTGTCTGTCATAGCGCTTTGATCTAAAACCACATTATATACAAAATAACCCCCCTTTGATTATTATTATGAAGTGTCAAAATGTGGATACTTCTGTGCAGCAGTATTTGAAGGTAAATCGCCTCAATGAATCCCTGAGGAATCTGAAGAGCCCATGGATGGATGCTGCCATGATTAATAGCAACGTGCCTGGGTCTGCATTCCTGGAAATGTCCCGCAGCCACTGCCATCAAACAGGAGTCTTAATTGGGAGGATTACACAAAGGGTGACATCACTGGGCAGCAGGCAGCAGGAGGGAGCGAGAGAAGAGACTAGAACATGTTTACGAGGAAGCCCTGTAAACATCACGCAATGGCAGTCCAACTCAGGAAAGGCATCACATGCTAGGAGCAACATACCATGACCTTGGTTGATTGGCTTCTCGATTGTTTTTCCAGTAGGTTTAACCACATAGAGAACCATCTGGAAAGAGTAGGCCCTGAGGAGCAATGATATTAGTAATGTCATATACCCATCAGTAAGTGTACATTTGAGCAGATCCAAATCTAATAATTGGTTTTACAACCTGTATGACAAGGCACTGCTAAAGCCAAGGACACTGGTTACATGGGACTGTGTTTACATACACTTCAGTATTTCTGTTCCGATCATGATATTTGAGCATCCTGGTTTTCTATTATTTTGTGCATGTAAACATATCCTGATTTCGGAACCCCAGATAAGCCCTTATCCCGGTTTTGAGTGGTTATGCTAGGTGGAGTACTCATAAAGAAACTAGTATACTGTTCCATGTAAACACCTTATCCCAGTTTCTAATGCAAATGTCCAATTGCATAAGAAACAGGGACAAGGTGTGCTAAAAACCCTCTAATGTTGATAACCGGGATATATCATCATAATAATAGTTTCTCTGTGTTCATGAAACACCACATTCCGAATATGATCAAAACCAGGATAAGCCTAATAACCGGGATACTGAAGTGCATGTAAACGTAGTCACTGAGTGTAATCCTCACTTGCACTGCTCACTGTCCACCACTCAGACCAAGAGCCACCAACCAAAACAAAAACAAGCTGCTCCCCAAATTGGCACCAACCAGGTGGTGAGCTTTCATGAGAAAGTGGGTAAGAAGGCCACTATCCCGTGGCTCTAGGCTAAGAAGATCCAATTTTAGGAGGAGGGCCCAGGGGTTGCTGGAGTAAACCGGCAAATAGTAGTCTAGTGGAAGGTGGCAGGTTGAGAGAGGCACTGTGGAAATGATGACTGCAATCTTCCTGCTGCAAACACACCACAATGCACAATGCAAAATGTTATGGACGAACTGCTTCCTAACAATCTCACACACACACACACACACACACACACACACACACACACACACACACACACACACACAAACACACACACATTTTTATAGCGCATACTAGAAAAAAGATAACTAATGTAATGGTAGATATCATTATTTCTCCAATTGGCACTCTAAATCAAAAAGATAGATGGTTGCTAAGCAGATTAGTCTGTGTCCCTGTTCCGCCCGCCAAGGTTGAACCTGAATTTGACAATCTGTGGAGCTGGGCTGGGCTGGCCTGGCCTGCATTGTTTTGGCCTAGCACTCGTGCCACTTGACTGTGCGTCGGCCAGGGAGGCAGGCCTCTCAGGGCCACCTGCGAGCTATATTTACCCGCTGCAGCTGCCACGCAGTAAATTTAGCTGGCGCTGCCATGCAGAGGGCCGCTCTCCACCCTCACAAGACCTGAGGACAGGCTGAGCTGGGGGCAGTTGTTTTGAAACCCGAGGAGGATCCTCTTAAAAGTAAAAGTCACACAGAATTGAATGTCTTCCTACAAACAAGGTCAAAGCAATCAGCCAGACTCTAATCAATCATGCTCATATTAATGCTCTAAACTTTGATGCCCAATGAGTTTAATGGAATAAGCTACACGTTCTAGCGACAGGTCTCTGATATGAGGTTGATATCAGAGATATTTGGCTGTCTATATGGCTGGAACAAGTTCAAAAACTCACTTGCAGTAAATACTAGAGACTCTTCGATGGAGACATGTGGTCATTAAAACTTCAAGCTGATAATTTGTCATTAATTAGAGACTAGGGCACAGATATGTTTTGCTGACTGACAGTAAAAAGGTTCATACCTGTTTTCAATTTCATGTCAATACATGCTACACGGCTCTCAAAGTTCAGCAGAGGAGTATAAGAAAAGTTAATGGGTGAAGTTCTAATGCAATTTCTTGCATGCTTCATATGGTATATTGCATCAAACATAGTTTTCGTTGATTGTTTTTTTTTTTTTTTACACATTAACAGCCATACTGATTAGATGAATAAAAATAAGCATTTTGTGTATAAAGATAAATATATAAGTGTATTAATCAAATAAAAACGCTACGGAGGGACTGACCATATAAAGATGCCTGATAAGGACAGCCACTGAATGCACAGGGTGTTGTGGTCAGCAAAAAGGTCACAGGGACAAAAACAAACATGGAAATGTGGAAGGAGACACCCCATACAGAGGAATCTGATCACTTGAAGACATGTTGCGCAACAGCCAAGACATGGGGCATGGATCTTTCAGTGAGTGAAGACGTCTGGATATATACAGCACGACCTTGCTATGTTACCATTTATGAAGTTGGTATAAAATATGATTAAACTACTGACAGCAGCTGCCCTCTCCCATTTTTATTTTTTTTACATAAGCAATAATGCATAACATGAGATTTAAGCATGGTCTTTTACTGCAATGGTTACAGAATGACATCTTAAACAGTCTACATTTATTTCACGAGTGAAATGGTGAGCACAAGACAGTTCACGTGATTCACAGTAAACCCGGTCACCCACTGAAGAGAGGTCAAGCCTCATATGGGTCTACAGAGAGGCCTACACTCCCTGGTCAAACTGCCATCATGGCCCTTCACTGACCTCTGCTGGTGGGATGTAAACAGCTGTCCATGAAATCAGCTGCTGACCAACTGAAATAGCTGGGGTGGGAAAAGTTGACCTTCCTCTAGTCCAGTCAGACCGTATAGAATCTATATGCCAAGGCTTTTATTCTCTCATCAGACTCATTGTCGGTCTTGGCCTTTGTTTTTCAGAGGAGACCTTAAATCCTCTAGAAAAGTTCACATAAAGAAAATCTCAATCACTACATTGTAAAACACCTGTGAGGGTCAAATGGAAAGGGAGGTCTTCTCAACCTTCCTGGTCATATTTTCCTGCCCATCACTTTGACCTGACCGGCATAATCTGGCCGAATAGGAACATGAGTAATCTAAGCTCCACAAGAGAGATGAGCTCATCGTTTCCCCAGCAAGTCACATGCTGCATAGTTGATCCATACCCTTCAGAACTTGGACAGGTTCTGAGGTGATGTCATACTACAATGGGGCATAGACAAAATGTTCCCAACACAAAAACGGTTCCAATGGCCCTCATAAAACAGGAAAAGAGAACAGTTTCATAGAGTTGGACCACATAAACAATAGCACATGTGACTGTGTGAAACGGTTTGAATCTTGTGCATATCCTGTTTATTATAGTGAGATTACAGGACACACTACAAACCTTTTCTATGGACCATACATATCAGACCATCACAACTTTCCTCGATTACATTTTAAAATGTCTCTGCAAAAAAATCATCCATCTACATACTTTTCTGATGCAGCTAGGCCACTGTATCTGTGTGCCACTGCTAGTCCATCAGGTGTTTGCATGCATGCATTAATACAATATTTGTGTCATAGCTGCCATTACTACAAGCTTGCGCTTGGGTCCAGTGAGTCCTATTGTGCCTCCAATTGTTTTCTGTCTGGCTGAGTCTAATGTGGGTAAATCATGCCTCAGTGATCTTATCATGAGATGACTACTGAGTCATCTAAATAATGGTGAGAGGTCCAGTGTGTGTGTTCAGTGTTCAGGAATCAGATCGGATCATCTTGGCCCTGGACGGAGGGAGAGAGAGCGATAGCCTACTCGTTGTGCTTTCATTAGACGACACCAGATGTATGGAGGAGAAACGGAATGTAGCACCAGACTGCAGTGAGTGCGACAGGCTGCTTAATTGAGCTGAACTAAGGAGAAGCCGCAAGCTTGGCTGCGTTCGCCTTGTAAAGCAGAACAAGGTGGCCAGAGAGCTCAAGCAGCTTCGCTTCGCTCACTTTTGGCACCAGGTAGGGACACATCTGCCCAAAGCTCAAATATGGAAGTATTACCGCATTCACCACCACACTTCCTCCTCAGTCTCATCACAACAAATAATGATGAGTACGACGAAGACATTAAACTTCAAACAACACCATAAAGGAACGCAAACTTATTCTTGTGTCCAGGCAACTGGCAGCTGGTTTAGATATGACCCATCCCATGAAGAGGGCAATTTAGCAACAGTGTGTCAAGGTCAATCTGCTTGAGTGTACTGTACAAGCCAAGTGTTATTCATGAGGTGTAAATTGTGCTTAAGTGAAAGCTCACCTTTCCCCTATAACCCTTTCACTACCCAACATCCTTAAACAGACAGCCCTGCATCTTTATTTTAATGAAAGGCAATTCAATTCTATGACTTTTTGCTCATCAAGGGCAGCATGCTGCAAGTGTGGATCTTATTTTGGGGAACAGACTCTCCTGAATACTTCAGCGACACTCATACGTGAGGACTAACTCAGCTGTAAAATCACTTAACAAGGACACTTCCACCTTCCATTAGCCATAGACATTTCCTCTGAATCATTTCAGAGAGACCAGCCTCACCACTCAAAGACAAATCTTGCCCCTGTATTAGCTGCATTGCTCTTCCGAATCCCACACCCTTGCGCCATATTGAACTTTCAATTTGCAAATTAGGAAATTCAAGTTTGACTGAGGGAACGTATGCTAAAGCTGGGCGGCGGAACTCAATGGAATCCCCCATCCGAAGGGCTTCCTCTAATTGTGCTTTGCATGCTGCAGCGTGTGGGGAAGTCCCAGAGCGCAGCAACACTCTAGTCTTCCTCTCCGATCTCTCCACCTCCCCTCTCACCCCGTTACCTCCCGTCACACCATCCCGGGCTCTCCCAGTGCAAGGACAGATTACAGGTGGAATTAACTCAATCAAAGATGGTAGTGTGCACTTCCAGAGTTATGGACACCATCCATCAGAAAAATCCTACAGGATGGTGGCAGGTTCACGGCTTGGATGAGACCACAGCGAGTTTCACATTTATAAAAAATGAGTGATATCCTGTGCTATGAACCGTGTGCTAAAATAATCTTGGCTGCACATGCAGTTCACAATGTATCTACACACCAGAACAGCAACTTCTTAGTAGTTATTATTTTATCCTGATCAGCAATGACATTTCATTCATTCATTCATTACAAGTTCTAGTTCAACTTCATTATAAAATAACTGAAATAGAGGGTGTTTGCAAAAACATCAGAAGTTGGCCACTCAAAAACAAATACAAGGATTGCTTGATGCATATGTGTGAGAGAGGGAGGAAGATGTGACTGTATACAGACCAAGAGAGAGAGAGAGATAGAGAGAGAGAGAGAGAATGAAAGTGAGTACTATCAGTGACCTCCTAGAGGAAGATGTTCTGAGGTCAATGGCCTGCACTCAACCTGAGTCCTCAATGGATCCCAATGACTCAGTGGAGACATGGGAGCACTGTAACCAGGTGTCATACTTTGTGAAGGAGGTACAGATAAGATACAGTAAAAAATAGCCAAAGAACAGAGACTTGAAGCACACCGCACATACAGTAAGCAAGAGACTACATGGAACCAGCGAAACAGAATAAACAGCTGTGACAAATCCCTTCAATGCCATCTCAGAATGAACAACCCACTGCCTCTACTGTCTAGAGAAAAAACCCACTACCACTGTCTAGAAATTAGGACAGACCAATGGAATCAAAATCACCATAACTAAACTGCATAATAACTAAATATTATTCTTCTGCTGGAATCCCAACATGTTCCAGACATCTGCACCAACACATTTTCTCTAGCAGACTGAGAAGCGGAGATGGGCTTATAATTAGTAACATTGATAGATCAAGTTAATGGCAAGTTTAAGGGGCTGCACACAAGTTGCTTGAAAGCATTTCATGACAATCTGACCTATTACTGAGAAGTGTGACCGCTCATTTCACAGTTGTCTGTTCCCTGATTGAAATGTATATGAAAACGATTTCACGGTCAATTTCATTATACATAGTGTAGAGTGCACTGTAAAGTCTAGCATGAGTGGTAACCAATTATGCCTACAGACATATATAGCCTGTATCACTCAGTGTTGGTCTTTACAATGAGAAAAGTAATAAAAAAAAACCTTTAAGATTTGAAGTCCAGAGCCAGGATGTTTGGCTAGTTATTGAGCCATTATTATTAATATGAATTGTCCATGGACATGTACAATTAATCTTGTGCTTGTATTAGGACCACTGTACACTAATTCTGTCAATCAGTTCCTTAATTGCAAACCCCATCCCGAGCATGTACTCAAAGCACACTAAAGCCAGAATGATTTTGTATAATGAATAAGCTATTCATATAACTTCTTATGCTAACTTAATACGCCGGTAAGTCTTAGTTGACACATTGTTACCCCAAAACACACTACAGTAATATTTGTGATTTGGGTCATTAAAAAAACACCTGCATGCATGAGCAAAGAGAGCTCTTACCTCAGGGAGCACATCAGTTCAAATGAGCCAGCAATCTATTCGCACATCAAGAAAAAGTTTCCCTTTTTAAACAATGTGCTTCCTGCCGGACATATGTGTGCAAGTGAGAAAAAGAGAGGGGAGGGGGATTAGTCAGAGAGAACCCATGTGCAAAGATGTCTGTATCCAATTAGGCATTTAAGTGTCAGTTTAAAAGAGCATGGGGGCCTGCTCCCAGTGTAATCCTAACACAACCATTTCTTTGGTTTCAACACAAGACCCATCTGCTGATCCTTCCCATTCTCTCTCCCATAAATCCCACAGAGGGATCCCAGTTTCCACTGTGTTTTTTAATTGCTGGAACTACAGTGGAATCCTTTGAGAAGCAACGCTGGCTGAGCTATATTTTCAACCCCACTTGGGTCTCGGAAATAATGCTGTATGGATAGAATCATTTGTCTCAAATGAATAGTAAGTAACACATACACATACACTCGAGAGGTCCAAAGGAGTTTTCCCGTCATAAGTCTCTTTCATTCTCATGATGAATACAACACCTGAGGAAAAAAACTGTCAATCATCTCTGAAGCTGTCCAATCATCACAGAGGGCACAAATTCCTATTGGGCAAAATAGGCTATTGTTAACCTAATAAAAAACACAAGACTACACTGGCTAGGCTACATACTGAGCTCCAGGTGTTTGATATGGTTCCAAGCATCCCCACATCTTCCACTATCGCTCGTGCTTGCTGCTTTTTCCAGCTTTGTGTATTTATTGTGGAGCCTCGCAGTGTGCAGCTCACTTTTTCCTCATAAAAGGGGGAGTTGCTGGAGAGCAGCAGAGGAGGAAGCCACCCTCATGCCCCACCGTGGCCACTTACGTCACTTGTTTCCCTACGGCAGCCTGTGCCAAGAACAACGGCTCTGACATTCCATTCTTCTCCACGCTCAGGGAGGGGGGGCTGGTCGGAACGGCACGGTGTGCTCCACAGGTAGGAGGAAGCCCTTCCCTCCCCAAGCCCTTTCCTGCCCTGCTGATGAGCCCTGGGCTGGGCTCACACCTTCCTGTCTCCCAGCTGAGCGCTCGCTCTCAAGAGAGGCATCATGACACGTGGGCTGAGCTAGGTCAGGCTCGTGTGTGTCACAGTCAGGCCAGGTGATGACAGCAGATCATGGCTTATCTGGTGGTCTGCCTGCCTAATTATAGTCCCATGATATCAATCAACACCAACATCGAGGACATCCCATATGCTTTGGAAACTTCCCTTGTTATAATTCATTCTTGAAAGAGCGAGTGCTGCTGCAGGCTTTTCACAAACACATGGGCCCCTATGATGAACCAAATGTAAACACTCTACTCATCTCACAGACTTGACATCTCAGACTCGCGCTATTAGACTCACCAGTCACGGCAAAACATCAACAACAGTCAGACAACAATCTTTTCTTTTTTTTTTTTTTAAGTATATTTTTTTGGCTTTTGTGCCTTTAATTTTGACAGGACAGTAGAGAGAGAGAGACAGGAAGCGAATTGGTGAGAGAGTCGGGGTGGGATCCGGAAAGGACCTCGGGGCGGGAATCGAACCCGGGTCGCCGGCATGCGGTGCAGGTGCCCCAGCCAGTTGCGCCACGGCTAGGGCCCAGACAACAATCTTTTCATTTCCTCTGATGTAGGCCTATCCTAGAAATAATCTCTGGTGATTTACTGTAACACATTAGCCTGGAAATCCAGACCCAAATATAGAAAGATTTAGTGTCTGGCTATGAGTAATGAATATGGCCCAACTCAAGGGGTGGCACCAAGCATGCATTTAAAAATATCACTGCATACAATTGGATAACACTACGACCAACGTTTAATGACTGATTCCGGATTTCGATGTAGCAGTTCTCTTGAGGTCAGTTTAACTCGGCTTTGGCCCGCCTGTATCAGATACATCGATGTGATTGGTGCAACTCTGCTCCAATGGCATGGATAATGAGATTCGTACGGACTACCAGAGAGACTTGCTGAGCTATATGTACAAATTTGTATGTCAATGGCAACAATATTTACAGGCTACACCTGACCTCTGCTGCAGGTACACCTGCCATGCCAGTAGTTTAGGGAAGTGGACAGCCAGACTACTTCCAATGTACAGTAGCCTGCATTTGTACTTAGTGTCTATTTTCCCTGTTAAGAGGTGGAGCAACGCACACTGCTACAAAGCAAGTCATCAGAGACTGAAATTTGGAACTTCTGTATCACAGTGACAAAGCCTGTCAAAAGGCTAGTTCTGTAAAATATGTGTTGTCAGTAATTATTTAATTAAATAATAATTATTATCTAAATAATTTGTTCATATAAATGAACAATAACAAAATAATTGAATACTGCAGCACTGTTGTTAATATAAGAACGTCACTGAAATAGACACAGGCTTACTGGAACTAACTAACACAGCAAAGAAGAACATAATATGTGTTGTATGCAAGTAGGCTGACAAAACATATTCATAGTTCAGAAACAAAGGAAACAAAGGAAAGTTCTGTGCTCCATACAGTTCCCTACGAGAATGAATGGCTTTTTCTCTACTTTTCGGTATGCCAATGCCAAAATACAGTACCATTGTCTCACTTTATGTATGAGCCTACGTTTGTTTTCATAACTTCAATCTATTTTATTAAGTGTCATTATAAATATACATTACATACTGAGATAATACATATTGATATGTGCAAGAAAAGGAAGTTACTGGGGTAAAACAGTGCATCATATGAGTCAAGTTAGATCCTTTCATATTCTAAATATGAACAATATGGTATTATCAATCAACAAACCAAGCACACTTTACAATGGTAATTTGCATGCACTAATAATGCACTCAAATGGGTTATTCAAGTAAGTATGTTATTTCTGTCCCAGCCCTGCAGGTCCTGAAAGTATTTTTCTAGTGACTGCCTGATGGACCAGCAGCCTAGAGTGGTAGTGCCAATCAAAACAGACTTCAGCACACCCCCAGCAGCCTCAGGAGACACGAGAGGACTGGTGCTGTTGAGAGCCACAATGGCGGGCAAACTTAAGGCCACACTTCCTAATACCCCTAATATGTTCCCCGCAAAGAGACACACGGTGAGGGAGCAAGAGAGGGACGACAGGGCCATGCAGCGGGACATCACGGTCAACCCATCTCGAGACAGCCAGTCCGTGAGTGTGGAGAGAAGTGCCGAGCCAGTCAGAAGCACGTATGCTGTGGAATGGTCATCACTTAGCCAGAGGAAGCCAAAGGCGACCATGGCTGGGCCCAGTACCTCTGCAACCCATTGAAGGTCCTCCCGCACAGACACTAACAGTGGGCTGCTGGGAAGCGCAGACAGTCCAGCTGAACAAGCCACAAGGAAAAATCCAACAGCTGGAGCTCTGTGAACCTGCAGAAATGTCATTTTGTTTTGAAATACCATACAACTGTGATACATGAGCAAGTCTAAGATCTTTTTATCCCATGAAGGTCTAGGCCGAGCTGCCCTGAATCTTATCTAAAGCATGATAAGTGGTAGCCTATGCTGTCAAGTGGCGTAGGCAATCAGAGATGTGGAAAAATGTATAACTTTTACAACATTTACAACTACATAGGCCTAATGCACAGAAGATGAATTGATGTGATGATAGTTGGCTTTTATGGAGTAGGCCTACATTGCAAACGATTTAAAGTTTGTATAGTTTCTAGTCACCTTGAATAGCCTTTGAGCGTTGAGCAGGGCGACGAGACATAGGGCGATGTTCCCAACAGTTAGGAAGTGGTCATGCATTATCTTTGCATGAGAATCCTGATCTATCTTAACATAACGGAAATACGCCCCTAAATATAAAAATCAACATGTTATAACGTTGACGTAAACAACAAGGTAGCCTTTCTCACTTTAAGTTAGCTGTTGTTTAGCCTAAACACTACAACCACGTTTAGCCTACTACCTTGTTAGGTTACCACGCATACGTTAAACGCTGAGGTCTATACTTCACAAACTGTGAAAAACTTTCAAAAATTAAAATAAATCAACATACACACAACTGAAGAGGAGGAGAGAGACAACGTTGTGCGGCAACTAATAAATACAGGAAGTAGTACGACTTCTGTTCTGAGCTGCGATTGGATAACGGCAACGTCTCTGATAACAGTTCGCATCAAGAATCTTGGAGATTTTGCGCCATCTAGAGGGGGCTATAAGCAATACAAAAACATAACAGTATAGTATTCCTCAAAATGCAGCCTATCTCATGGGTTTCCCTAGGTCCCTTTCCACATGTGGGTTAATCAATCACCATGCAGTTTGCATTCATAATCTATGTGATTTTCTACATCTGTGGAAAGGGACCAGATGAAACCCATTTATAGAAAATTCAATGAAACTTCTGTTCATGTAAGGACACTTGTTGACCAACGAGAAAATGATCATAATTGTTATGTAAAATGTGCATAACTGAGAATCATGATTGATGACAGATTTACATATCACCATTACATTATCAGACATTATACATCCCATCCCATTCTTGTTAAAATGAGAAAAAACGGCACATAAGCTTACAGTAGGCCTAACAATTTATTTACAACCTGTTTCTGTTCAGTCATACAGACACATTCAATCCAGCAGCACATGACTGTGGAGCAATGAGTCCAACAAATAAATGCATGATGTAGTGTTAGCTTAACAACCTATCGAAAATATCATCTGTCTCCCACCCCAAAACAGTTAGCCATAACCCAAAGCTACAGTGATTTCTACATGAAATTGAATTGACAAAGTGTCTATGCCCTTGGGCGAGCAACGACTTTGAATGGCTTGGCCTTCAGCACCACACTGGCCACTCCTTTTAGGTCGGGCAGACGTTCCTTATCGCCAGGATGAAGTTCAAAATCTCGCAGCAGGTAAGCAGTAAACAGGAAGAGCTCCATCTTCGCCACAGACTCTCCCAGGCACAACCGAGCTCCTCCACTGAACGGCAGAAGGGAACGAAGCAACGCTCCATCAGCCTCTAAAAAGCGCTCTGAAACGGAGAAGGCTGTTAGCGTGACTGCCAAAGGCTTATCTATGTGGGTGTAGTTACTGTAAACACATAATTCGTAATGAAACCTGGTTTGAAGCTGAAAGGGTCTCTCCATACTGAAGGATCATGGTGGGCTCCAAAAAGGTTAGGAATGATCACTGTGTCTTTTGGTATGAAATACCCTGCAATGCTGTAAACAGATAGAGAGCTCTCTGCATTATAATGACTCATCTTCCAATAGTAACAGCAACAAGTGTGGTAGGGAACTGTAGTACACACAGAAAGACAATGTAGACATGTGCAAGTTAAGTTCCTTATCTTTCCCCAGTTCCACCTTGGCTCTATGAAATTAATGTAGACTCATGAATGTCACTCTATCTGTATATATTTCTATTCCCCTCCGCTGTAGCACCTCTTTACACACACAGTGAGATAAGCGACTGTAGACTGACCTGCTATTCCTGATGGCTCTATGAGGCACACAGTGAGATAAGCGCCCGTAGACTCACCTGCTGTTCCTGATGGCTCTATACACACACAGTGAGATAAGCGCCCGTAGACTCACCTGCTGTTCCTGATGGCTCTATACACACACAGTGAGATAAGCGCCCGTAGACTCACCTGCTGTTCCTGATGGCTCTATGAGGCACAGCCAGCGGGGCCACAGGCCTCAGGCGGAGCACCTCGCTGATGAGAGCAGACAGGTGAGGCAGCCGGTGCCGGTCCTTGTAGTCTGGGTAGCGGGCCTCCAGCACCGAGCACATCTCCGCGTGAACTCTGTGTTGGATCTGGCAAAAGGCGGCAGAGATGCACCCCAGCTAAAGTGAAGGATACCTGTCTCCATAGGCCACACCACGGTACAAAAAAAGATGCCTCCACCTTAATGTGCTTTGGCTTAGCTTAGCCCATCTAATCTATATGTAAAAGCTGCAAATCATACTACAATACTCTTTTTAAATTGGTATATTGTAGATTGGTGGTGGTGATGTGTTGTGTGTATCTGTTGATGGTGTGGTACCTCTGGTCTGTGGAGGAGGAAAGCCACAGTCCAGCTCAGCCAGGCCGCTGTGGTCTCCGTCCCACCAATAAGCAGATCAACTGTGGTCATGTGCACATGAGTGTCCGTAAGTGTCTGTGGAGAATGAACATAGCCACCAACACCAACTCAGTAATGCTAAGAGAGTTGGACCATAATTGTCATACTCACGACAGAGCTAGAGGTGTTTTATACTTTAGAGCAACAGACTTTAGAGAAGAAGTGACCATTTCTGTGGAGTGCCGGTTTCACAGTGGGGCCATAACAACTTACCGACCTCTGAGACTCTCCATCAGTCTTCTCCTGCCTCCTCAGAAAGGCGGTAAGAGCACCCCTTTCTTTTATGGCATCATCTTCCTCCTGATAGCATACACACACACACACACACACACACACACATACACATCTATACACAAACAAACACACACACACAAATAGATATCTGATACTGTTTTTTTATACACATAGTAATAGTATGGTTCATCAATCTCTCGGTTGCAACCTTGAGTTCGTCCAAGTATGTCCGAATGATGTCATCTCTCCTTGACACTTCTTTCAGGAGACGTGAGAAAGGAGGATTCGGCAGTTTCTGATTTACCACAAAGAGAAAATGATTACGGTAAAGATGATGCTCCTGAAGCATGCAGACACACCTGTTGTGTTTATACTAAACCTCCACAGTAAGACTGACTGCTAAATGAGATGACTGAGTCTACATGACAGCAATGTGGAATAATAAGAGAGCATGTGGTCAGTGAAGAGCGTATATAAGGATGGAATGGGTGGGATACAGACTCGGAGAATAGGGAAGGAGTCCAGCGCTGAGATCCATGAAGAGCCCCACAGTGCCACGATCTCATTCAGGCAGCCGTGGAGACGCTGCAGCTCAGGTGAAGTCTTGTTGTACTAACATAGAAGAACAGCGTGAGAACATCTCTGAGAACGTGCAACAACACACATGGAACTCTGAGGTGATGGTACACCTATAGACCTGAAACCTAATTCAAATGATCTGTGTGCTGATCAGATCAGGTTATCATTATGTCAATACTATATGTACACATTCTGGCCATATTTGTACTTTGTTCAGTATTGTGTGTCTTAACTGTGAGGGTATGTCATACACTAACCTGTTTCCCAAAGGCGAGAGTAGTAATAACATTACTGGCTGCAACAGTGAAATCCTCAGAGAGGTCAACTGCAGTTTCATTATATTCTAGCAGCACCTGGATGTCAAAGAAAAGAGGAAGCGACTTTAGCACTACATTTGACTTTGACTTGAACTGCAGCTCAGTTGCTTGTGTAGCTCCTGCTAGGCTATGTGGGTATAGTTGAATCCCCTCTGGCAGTTAGCCTCTAGGATGCTGTCTTTGTGTTGTTTTGGTGTGTGAGGTGTACTTTTCTTAGCTGGAGGGCCTGCTGCTGAATGAGGGAGTGAAGAGACTCAGTGGTGCAGCGCTGCAGGGCACTGTGCACCAGGCGCCGGTGCAGCTTCCACTCATCACTGTAGTCACCCAGGGAGATGGAGCAGCCTCCGCCAGACACAATGTCACCTGAGGAGAGGACAGCAGGAGGAGACCAGGGAAGTGCTCCGTCACAAAGGAACCGTCCATTAGCTACTGATATGTTGATATTACCAAATGAACATGGACAAGAGGCACAGCACCTGTGAAAGAATGTGGTCTCCCAGCAAAGTCTGTCCATTTCTTCACCAGAGCCTCTCTAATGGTGTCACTTCCACTTAGGACCACCATGGCTGCATCAAAAACAAAGATTGTTCTCAATTCTGAAGTGAGGCATATATATGTTTAGAAATCCCATTTGCCACCATAAACTAAGATATAAAATGATGGAATTTTACTGTTGTTGCCAAATTTGAGGCGATAGATGTTCCCATAGCGACGTGCCAAAGTTGTCAGGTGACTAGGCAGGTGCTCTTGCATGAGCTCCAACATGTTGCCAAGGAGAGGAACAGAAGGAGGGCCAGGAAGAGTTGCAGATAGAGGGGGAGACTGTAAACAGCCTGGGGCACACGGAGGGGAGAGGTCTCGGCTCAGTAGCAGCAGAGTGACACACAGACACAAGTGACACAATTTATCCATCCATCCATCCATCCATCCACTTTATCCACACAATCATAGTAACAAAGGATATCATTATGAATGCTTTTTATGGATTCAAGAGCTAGAACAAACTTTAGGAGTAGGTCTGAGTTTTAAAGAAGACTAGGCGACTGACACATATGTAACACCACAGTATCATTGCAGACTCATGAGATCAAATAAACGAAAGCATGAACAACACATCTGAAACAAATTCTTGGAATATGGTTAAGTGCATAATGATTTCAACTATAGCGATGCCAAAATCTTACCTTTGGGCTCATGGTCATTCTTCTGATATCCTCTCTGTTTGAAGAGACTGGCTACCAGCAACAAAAGAGCGAAAAGCAGCCCAACCCCTGCACTCTCTAACCATACCTGCATGATGTGAGCAGAGAGGGGAAGCCTGCAGGGACAGATGTTTCTAAAAAGTCATCCTGGCACTACTATCTGCTTTTATTGTCTTGGCCTGAACCCACCCCCACACAAAGCCTTGTTATTTATTCTCAAAGTGAGGCCAAGCAAATATTTTCCTGGCCTTCCCGGGTCTGAAATATTAGCCATGGTAAAGTAGCAAGTTACAGACACAAATGGCAACAATAGGTCAGGTAAAATACAAGTACAAGCTTGTTTAGTCTCTTTTTAAAAAGAGGAAATATTTATACATAAAGATGAAAAATCAATTTCTGAATTCCTTAATGTGGGGCAGTATGGTCAAATATATTAGCACACATTATGTCAGGGTTCCTAACAAGGACACTCGAAAACTCTGTGTTGTTTTTGAAAGAGAACCTATTTGGATTCCTGCAGAGAGGATGACAAGAAGAAAAATAAATCTACAACGTTCAACAAAATTGCTTTAAAGGGTTATTATTTTGCATATACAAACAAGTCCAATTGCACTCCTGGACACAGAACTGGGACTTGAGGAGTGATTGTGGAAAGTGCCTCAAGAGTCCAATTCTGTGGTCCAAGAGCAACCGCAAGTCAAAAATGAATGTCCCATTTAAGCAGTCTTGCAAAACTCGTAGCAATCCCACATATTTCAACATTTTGAATGGCCAACAGAGCAAGACGGTCTGGAATGTAATATATCCACTTCTTCCCCTTTAGTGTCGGCCTTGAAACATTCCGATTTTTCCCCCCTCGTAGATTTACAAACAAATACGGCATTCATCTGTGCTACGTGGGGAACATGCCGAAGCAGCGCTGGATTTTGTGAAATGCTGTTTGAATTCCAGACGCAGGAGCCAATGTGGGAGTAGATGTAGTGACTGGCCCTTTTGGACCGCGTGCCATAATTCTTTAACAAGTCCAAGAAAAACACCCAGAAGAGAAAACAGAATCTTGGATGGCATATGGTCTCTTTTTTTGACATAGGAAATCATTTTCAAAT